>NC_133663.1:128941157-129061953 GCF_037893015.1 Macrotis lagotis | reverse complement strand
TATTTGTAGGTGTAATGTACTACAAAGAAAAAAATATATTCCTTTCTAACCTGTTCAGTTTTCTCCAGAAGTCTATCATATCTCTCTCTTTTAAATGTATCTCTTATAAACAACAAATTGTAGGATTCTGGTTTTTAATCCACTCTTCTATATGCTTCCATTTTTATAGGAGATTTCATCCCATTCACACTTACAGTTATGATTTAGTAACTCTGTATTTTGTCCATCCTGTGGACCTCCTCTGAATTCTTCCCAGTTTATCAATGTTCTTAAATTGCCACTAACTGGATATGATATTCCTGATGGGGTATTTCTGATCATCTAAATATGCCTCCCCAACCTTGTACTGTGAGTATGATTTTTTTAACTCAAATGAAAGATTTTTCCCTTTATCACCATAGTTTTAGTCTGATAATCTAGCCTGTCAAAATTTGTCATCCAATGTGTTAGCTATTCCTCTCAACTTTTTGAGAAATAGCTTCATATTGTCTTTATTATTCAATTTTTGTAGAAGAAAGAAGAAAGTTCCTATTTTCCATTTCCTACCTAAATGAAATAGGTATAATTCTGAAGATTCAATAAAAGGTCAAGTAATACTGATGTTTAGAAAAGGAATATTGCATTGTAAAAGAAAAGTCATTTGTTCAGAACAGAACATGAACAAATTGTTCATACTAAGGTTTTTCTACATAGATAAAAAGACTTTTTTGCATAGATTTTCTTTTCAGATACACAGGACATAGTTCTTCAGGAAAATAACAAAGTAACAAATTCAAAATATTTGCCAGTATGAGGCAAAGGATAGTACAAAATACTGCCAAACAAAGGCACTGAATCATGAAGAAATGGGATAAGAAAATCTCTTCTAAATTCCTGGGAACAATTGCTTGTGCATTCCCTTTAGAAGTAAGTGTAAATTAGTGATGGTAAGGGAATTGTGCTTGACTTCACACATACCCCATGAATTTCCACAATCTAACCTATATCTTTATACAATTGCCTCAAATATAGTAATTGTAAAATGCCTATGAACTCTAGAAATCTAATTGCCTAGGATTTTTCAGTCTTCAGTTGTTTTTGTGAGCTTTTTATTAATATTTCATGAGAAGAGGTTCCACTTATAGATATTTTGAGGGAAAGAAATCTATTATCTTTTCAGAATAATCATTAATTTGATATACTTTTTCTTACATGAGGCTTTACTTGGGGGAGTTGAGGTGACAGTATAATACATCTTTTACTTGCTAGTTCAAAAGATGAGTATTTCCAGTAGTATGTTTGTTTCTTCTACCAAAGTAGAGTGTTATCCCTCCATACCTCAGTAAAATGTCTTTAGGGTCTAGAGTAAGGAAGACTTGAGTTCAACTCTTGCCACAGATACTTAATAGTTATCTGACAAAGGACAATCACTTAAATTCTGTTTACCACAATTTCTTCAACTGTAAAATGGGGAAATTAAGAGCACCTAATTCCCAGATTTGTTGCGTGGATCAAATGAGAAAATATTTATAAATTAAAATTTGTAAATATTCATAACATTTTAAAATTTGTATGCATTGCAATGCCTGGAAAATTTTAATGTTATACAAATATTAATTCCCTTGTCTTCTCTGAGAACTCATGATCAAAACAATCCCTAATCTAAAGAATTGTACATTCTATCAAGGCAAGGGAGATAAAATGCATATAAATGAGAATATTCAGAATAAATACAAGACAAAACCAGATCATTGGGGCAGCTTGGTGGCGCAGTGGATAGAGCACCAGCTGTGGATTCAGGAGTACACAAGTTCAAATATGACCTCAGACACTTAATAATTACCTAGCTGTGTGGCCTTGGCCAAGCCACTTAACCCCATTGCCTTGCAAAAAAAAACCCTAAAATAAAACAGATCATTAGGTAAGAGGATGATCAGCAGTTGGGGAGGGGAGGCCAGGAAAATGTGTCTTTCAGAAACTTGGTGGTACTTGAACAGCATCATGAAGGAATTGTGGCAGAAATGAGGAGGAGAGGCTCTCTAAGCAGTTAGAATAGCCAATGAAAAAACACGGAGAGGGGAAATGGATCACTGAGTAAGCAAAAGGGAGAAGAACAAACAATTGGGTTGTTTGATAGATTGTAGAATATGCAATGTATCATAAAGTTAGAAATATGGATTAGGGGACAGGTGGATAGAAAAGGTCTTTAAAAGACAAACCAAATAATTTTTATTTTTATCCTAAAGGCAATAGGGAGCCACTAGAGTTTATTGACTGGAAGAGTTACATAGTCAGATCTGTACTTAAGGTCATCCAATCACTTTATCAGCATTGTGAACTGGATGAGAAGAGACTTAAGGTAAGAAAATTAAGTAAGTTAGAGGTGGTTACAATAATCCATGTGTTGAAGTCCTGAAACTGGATAGTGACTGTATGACTAGAACGGATGGTTATACAGATAGATAAAGAAATGGATAGATGATGATAATGATAGATAGATAGATAGATAGATGATAGATAGATAGATAGATAGATAGATAGATAGATAGATAGATAGATGATAGATATGAATGGATGGAAGGATAGATAGATAGATGATAGATAATAGATATATAGAGAGAGATTATATATAAACATATTTGCTATTGCAGAGATGCAAATAAATTTGACATTTCTTGATTACTGGCAAGGCATTAGGAGAGAGTGAGGACTCAAGGATAAAGAAGAATATTACAAAGAAAGGAGCCTAGGAGAATGTCAATAACCTCAAAGGAAGCAACATAATTCATTAAAGAAAGGAATTGGGTGAGGCAGAAGGATAGGAATAAAAACAATTAAAAGGACTTTGAGTAATTTCCCCCAGACTAAAAGAAATGTTCTAAAGGTACCTACCATGTAGGGGATATACTACTTAAACCCCAAGGAGAGAAGTAGAGTGTAGCATTCAGTCCCCCCAAATCAGCAAGGAAAAAAATTCTACAGATATTCCTAGAGACAAAGAATAATTACAGATTCCTAATTGATATATTTTATATTGTATCTAATTAACAGTAAAACTGAAAATATGTTGATTAGCCTTGAGGAATATAGACCCAGAAAGTCACTCTTTATCAAAGATGAATAGCGTTCCCTTGAAACAAAAACAGCCTGTGGGGATGGACTACAACAGTGGCAACAGTGACAAACTTCCAGACCTTGACAAAAACATATATAAGACAGTACAGAAAGAATAAAGGAATTCTTGGACCATGACAACAAACTATGGCAGGTGGAAACAAGAAGCAGCAAGGAACAATATGAAGATCCAGGACTAAGCCAGGTCTATCAGGAGAATTCTTCAGCATGGGATCCATCTTTACCTATGAGCATAAGATTTCTATAAATTTGCTGGAAAGGAAATCATAATTCCTTCACGTGCTTCTGTAGAAAGATTGCTCTCATTTGAGTAGGGAAGCTGCAAAATATTCTACTGGATGATTTTCATTATAAAATTTCTGACTCTATCCCAATGAATTATTTTGCTATTTGATTTGTGGTCTTTACCTGTCTATTCACAGAGGTATCTTTTTGTGTTCATATGTTCTGTCTACCTTGAACTCAGTAATCAATATAAATTCCAAAATTAGTGGGCAATCAGAGTAACATATAAATATAGCCAAGAGAGTTCAGTAGGCAATCTAATATGTCATATGTTTAATAAAGAAATTTTTATTTTTAAAAGAAAAATACAGCTAATTATAGCTATATATAATATATAATTATGTTACAATTATTATTAAAAATAGAAAATAATATCTAACCATTCCAGGATCTTTGCCAAGAAAACCCCAAATGAATTAATGAATTAGACACATCTTCCTTTCTGCCTTGAAAAAAGAAAACACCTCTCTTCTGATCAAAGTTAGTTTTTTTTCTTTTAAGACAGGAGACACAAATATATACACTGCCAAATAATGAATGTATAAGTGCAAACTTAACAAAAGTCATATATTTACTAGGATATTGTAAGCTTCATCTAAATCTAATGGATGGAACTCAGAGACAAGTAATGGTCAACAAAATAAAACAAAAAACCTGATTCTCTTGACATTGTGACAAAATGCCACTATCCCATCATTGCCCATCACCTATTTTAACTTTTAATACTAAGAAGATACAAATTGATACTTCTGTATGAGAGTATGTGGATTTAGAGTATACTTAAAGTTGTTTAGCTTAACATTTTGCCCAGTGTTATATTGTGAATCATAAAATAATACTTTCCTCTACTTCCTAAGCTTTAAAGTTAATTACAATAAATATTTAATAACCTTGTGAACTATGTTTTTTAATATCATTTGTTTATTGTCAAGCATAATTTTAGAGGCAGTGAACATTTCACCCCTTTACTTGTGCCCTTGATCCCATCCTATACTAAATCTCAAAGATCTTACTCTTTAACTCACTCTTTAATCTTCAATCTTACCTCCCTAAACATTCCTTCCCTGCTATCTACCAAACCAGCTCAGGTTTTCCTTTGGGGGGGGGGAATCTGCCTTTGACAAGTCCCTCAAAGTAACATCCCTTTTTTATTTCTTAACCTACTAAAGAATGGTATTAAGTCACTGTTTCTAATTCTTGCCAGTGATTTTAAAAAATAGAAGAAAAGGGAATGGGAAGGGGAAATTAGTATAAAATGATGAGGAAAAGCATGATTTTCTCTTCACTTTTTCTAGTCATATGTATATTTCATAATATCTTTTTGTCACTAATTCATTAAAATTTGTATTCAGCAATGTAGTATAGTCTGCTAATACCCACCATACCAATCTTTATTGTCCTTTTAGTAATTAGTTCTTTATAAATTATCAATTAATGATTTGCAGTAATGCAGTCTATTATGTGTTCTCAACTAAAAACATAAATCCTGTAGAGCCATAAAGACAAAAAGGATGAACTTAACCCCTGACTGATACTTCCACCCTGCAACATTTTTAGGATATTTTGTGATATATTCCATAGCTCTGAGCTTAGTTTCACTGAGAAAAGTCATATATGCCTTCAACATACCCCGCTTGGTACTATTGTCAGGAACAAAAAAAGTGATTTGGATGGATCATAGGTCTGACCACTGATCATAATGTTCTTATAATTGCTGCTGCTTGCTCTCAGTCATCCTCAGCATCCTAATGTCAGCCACTCTAACTCCCAGAATTGCACTGCAAAATTTTTATCTACTTTCCTGACCCTTGTATGAACCTCCATTCTGTGAGGCAACCAGCATTCACAAGTAAGTCTTGACATAGATAATAATAATTATAATAATAATAATAATAATAACAATAATAATAATTGACTTTTCTTTTGCACATGAAAATTTATAAATTATATATATTATCTCATTTGATCATTACACAATTGTGTGGGCTTAAGGATTTTATTAATTTCTTTATTAATCCACTATCCATTTTATTAATAAAGAGTAAGATTCAGAAAAGTTAAGTGATTTTCACATGGAGACTGATCTAGTCAGGGACATGGTGTGTGTGTTTGTGTGTGTGTGTGTGTGTGTGTGTGTGTGTGTGTTTAGCGGTGGAGATTAATTTTATCTTTCTTTTTTGTGTATGTCAAAATTCATACATCAGAAATAGGAAGGACTTTAGAGATTATCTATTCCATCACCCCTCTCTTTATAGATGAGAAAACTGAGAACTAAAGGGGAAGTATTTTGCCTAGCATTACCCAGTTAATTAATGGCAGAATGATGACTGAACTCCAGATCCAGTCTTATGTCTACCACACTCTAATACTCATTTCCATCTCTATTTTCAGAGTCTATGTGTACCCAGTCTTAGGACTTTTAAGGACTGTGTATTGATTTCTTCATTTGAACAAATTATTACTACATTATTCTCTGACCTATAGGGTTCCCTTCTATTTTGTACTTAAAATATGGCAACTGTTTGGGGACTGTATATTTCAAAACAACACTCACATCTGTAAATTTGGTAATTAAGTTTCACCTATTATTTCTCTGACATGATTTGCTTCAGGTTCTTATCCTGAAGTCAAAGACAGGCATCATTGCAATTTACAATAATCGATGCCCTCTTTCTCCAAGAATAATATTTGAAACCAAAAATTCTCAGTTTTTGCATCAGTAAAACATAATGCCAGATATTATTAGCTATCTTACTAATATAAGTGACCCCTATGTTCAGATCATATATCCATCCTAAAAGATCTGTTTTGCTGTTACTTGTAGCTACTCTAGAATAATAATTGACAATCTCTTTTCCTATCCTTGCCCATTGATGTGCCCTGACTGTTGCCATGACTACAAATCCAAGTCTCCCAAGAGATGAGCATTTTTAACTGAATCCTTTGACCCTCTGAAACCAGCAAAATTGAAAAGCAACCTCTAAAATCTCCCCAGGAGCTCCAATTTATGGGATGACATGGTCTGGGGCTACTTTCTCCATCATCCTCAAGACTACTTTCACTATGAGATTCTCTAGTGTTTAAGAAGGGAAAAACACAAATAGGTTCCATGTACTGAATCCTGAAATTATTTTGAGAGGAATATTAAAGAAATGTCCATTATAGGTTGCCACAAGTTCTCTGCAGGCTGGTAATGGCCACCATACTTCATTTTTGAAATAGCTAGCATTTTATTTAAAAAAAAAAAAACTTGGAAATTTCTTGTACAATAAGTTAAGTGCTACACCAAAAGTGCTTTTATCAAATTAATTTATGATTGTAAAATCCTTCCTAAAGTGGGACAAAAGTGTAGAAAAGTAGAGGTGACAGTACAAATAATATGCATCAAGTTTTACATGAAAAGAGAAAGTTCCTTCCTGAGCTGTGAGATTGGAGAACAAACTACCACACGAATGAATTGACAGTGTTCAGCATATTTCGTTTCATTTCCAGTCTTAATAGCCCATTGTCAAGCAAAAGCGTTCTCATTGCACCCAGTTGGATATGATGACTGGGTCATTAAGATGGACAAAATATCCAGGCACAATCTAAATGAACACTAGATTTAGTCACGTGAAAAGAAACATCCTGTGCATGAATTCCCCAAGTGTTTGTTATTGCCCCCCAAGCTCTGGCTAATGGGACTTCAAATAAAAATTTAAAAAGAAAAATCTTTCCTTTCTTCTTGTTACAATGAAGTTTTAGAAATTCAGTCAAATTGCTGCTAACAGAATGCTTACCTCAAGGCACTTTTGGTAACTAGCTATGTATTTTCTGCTATAAAAGGGGGGACGCTGGTCATTGACCGGAGTAAAATATATATTTCCAGTGGGAAACAGATCAAGGATTCCACTTCCTATAGCAATCAATATTTTCTCAGTGACCAACTGGTTTTTGGAAAAGTTAAAATACGAGGTTAACTTGAATAGTTGATAGCTACCTAACGGATAAATCAGACTTGTGTCTATTATAATAGGTTTTCAAGATAGCCAGAAACTAGTTGTTTCTTGTCAGCAGTTTCCCATCTAATTGACAAAGCCATAGTTAACAAATCAGAGAAAATGGAAGCTTCCACATTGTCTCCATCTTTACAAACAGAGTGATTATGGATATGGCATAGCTGATAAAGAGAAAGCCTGAGAGCCAGTAAGAAACATGATTTGATTCCCAAATCTGACAAAATACTTTGTGACCCTGAACAAATCATTTAACCTTCCATTGCTCTAAAACACTCTTAAGATTATAATTTGAAGCGAAGGTGCATATCTACTCTGAGACACATTGCATCCAGTATCTTCCTATTCCAAAAAAATCACAGGTCCTATTCCTATCACCCTCCTTAGAATTTATTCTTTCAAGCAGAGGAGTTAAGTGGCTCATTCTTTCATCATCTCCAAATCTCATCAAATTAGAATTTTTAGAACACTTAGAGATCTATTCTTCAATCCATAGATTGAATGCCTTCTCCAAGGAAAGACTGGGCATTGATACTCAGCCAAAGATATAACAGTTTTATCCCTAAAAAGTCCTTTAAAAATCAACTTTCTATATTTTGCTAGATATTAAGCCAATGCTTCCCAAAGATCACTTAATCCAATAATGATTGTTTTTCCCCTTTGCCTCTCAATGATTTATGCTTTTTTGTAAGTAACATTTTTGTTATCCAGTTTTCAAAAATCATTTAGGCATCAACTTTTCTATTTATCCTGTCTATATTTTGCAAGGTGTTAACTCTTTTCTTTGGCCCCCATAAGTACACTCAGAATTACCTGGAGGTGTGGTTTCCGTTAAACACGTCATGTCTTTTTATAAACTGTAATTCATATCTGGAATAGAGATCATTCTACTCTCTTCTTCATGGAATATCAATTTTTCTTTCAAGAGGTAGTCCAAGTGCCATCTCCTACTTAGAGCCTTTCTTGTCACTCCTCTCCACAATTGGTAGTCAGTCAATACACCTTTATTAAGCATCAGCTATGTGTCAAATAGGACAGAAAGAAAATAACTATGCACAAACAAGATTAGATAGATGATAGATAGATAGATACACACACACACACACACACACACACACACACACACACACACATATGTGTGTGTGTGTGTGTGTGTGTGTGTGTGTGTGTGTGTGTGTGTTAATCAACGAGATTTTAACTGTATTTGAAAAAAGGAAGGAAGACCAGGAGATAGAAATGAAGAGGGGATGGAGAGAGAGAGAGAGAGAGAGAGAGAGAGAGAGAGAGAGAGAGAGAGAGATTGAGAGAGAGAGAGAGAGAGAGAGTTCCAGACATGGGAAACATGATGCCTGTTATCTAGAAATGGAGTGTCTTGCCTAAGGAAACCATTGATAGCCTACTATATTCAAGATGAAGGATTATAACAGAGAAATAATACCTGCCTTCAATTCAATACAACAAACATTGAATGCACTGTGGGCAAATTATTTTTCTGGGTTCTAAGAAGATATAAGATTTAGAAAAAAACATTTCTTTTCACAAGGAACTTAGAACTAATAGAAGAGACAGAGCAGAGATAATAATAAAAAACATTGATTACACAGATATAGTGATCTATGAACTAAATGTCAAATACAGACCAGCTATTAAACACTTGAGAGTAGATCTTTGAATGCCAGTGGGGTTGAGGTGTCTTCCAGGTCTAACATCAAGAAATCAAAAGAATAACTTCTCTAGAGCCCTTTAAATCTGCCATTCATGCATCATTTAATGAGAAACTAAGAAAATCCAAGAACTTCTGAATCATAGGTTGGCTACTTCCCAAACTGCCCACCTTTTAACTCTTCGAATATACAGGCTAGTCAGATAGACAAAACATATACAATGTGAAGCAGTATGTTAAGTGGTATGAGATACATACAAAATTATTTGGGACTTCAGAGGAAGAGAGAATGGGACATGGGAGAAGGGGTGACATTTGATATGATCTTGAAAATTAGATATAACTTTAAGGAGTAAAATTGAGGAATTGAACATCCAATGAAGGGAGAAGAGCTTAAATGAGAGCCAAGGAATAAAAGGGCAAAGTGTGTTTCAGGAACTGTACATGTAGCACTTTGTCTGAAGTGTAAAAGGAGCAGACAATCAAGATGAAAAAATAGACTGGAAACCAATGAGGACTCAGAAGGCGTTATGAAGAACACTTCCCCCAGCTTTAATTTCCTTTACCTCCTTTCAGTCTGGATACAGACTATTCTCATCTCTAATCCTCTAGGTTGGAATCTAGAATCCATACACACACACACACAGAGCCCTCCTCCTAATAGTTATTGGATAGGTCCGTTAAGCACTATCATGGCTTCTGATGGCACTTAGATGAGTTAAGTACTTTCCTTCTTCCCTGACACTTCACTTTATGAACCAAATGCCACTTCCTGGCACTGCAATTTCTGGTTCACCCAACCTTAGCATCTTCAGTGCACTTGAACCCACCTTTCTGTGTTGTATTCGCTTTTTTGCTTTTCCATTTGTATCTTGAGCACTTAGTACAGTATTTACCACAGAGAAAATACTTAATATATACTCTTTTTCCTTCATTCATTCATTATAAAGTGTTTAATAATACCAAGATAAAGAAACTAATCCCTTAATCTATAAATCTTGAAAGGTTTTAACTGTTAGTGGGGGGAAGAGGAGATCGACATAGCAGAGGAGTGGAGATGAATTGGGGAGCAGTATTAGAGACAGATGAAGGTGAGATCAATAAAAGTACAATGGCAAAAGGGAGAGAGGTAGGGAGTCATGACAATGATGCAGTCAACTCAGAGCTTGAACTATAGAGGAGTCAGTGAATAACAGGGAATGGATGTTGGAAACACTATGAAAAGTCTATCTCCAAACAGCTTCTGATACAAGCTTTTCTCAGAAGATATTTGCAGTAGATGCAACTACTGCTGTACCAGTAAAGTGAAAATGCTGGTACCAAATTCAAGACTGAGGTTCTCAGATCATGTAAAATGGACTCTGTTCCCTTATATATTCTGTTCCACTTGCCTTTCCACCTTCAAGGTAATATTTGTCTATCCATTTCAAGGAAACGATTATAGGTAAGAGAAGAATGAATGGAGAGGATTGAAAGATCAAAATAAAATAGGTTAAACAAAAAGGCAGAGCCAGAGGGCATAATAAAGACAGGAACTTCCCAGAGCTCTCCCATAAACTACTCCAAATATCTTTAAAAATTAGTCTAATCAAATTCTAGAGCAGAAGAACACACAAAAAGCCTGAGTAAAACAATTTTTCAACCCAAGACAACTGGGAAGATCCATGGTAAGGGTCTGTTACACCAGGGTTAGAAAGGTCCCACAGTGCAACCAGAGCAGTGTCAGAGAGAGAACAGGTTCTAGACATCCAGGAATGGACTGTGGATCCATTGGAGCAATAGCAGTTTCCAGATAACTCAGCCCAGGGGTTGGCAAGGACAACTTGGAAGGTCAGCAAGAAAGCTTAGCTGCACCATGGTGAGAGTGGAGCACAGTCTAGCATAGGCCTCAGCACAGACCCAGTCCCAGGGGACCAGGAGTAGGTCTGGAGCCTCCCAGCAGCTTCTTCCAGAGAGCTCAGCCTATTGATGGATTATAAGGGGATCAGGGGGATTGCAGAAGTCTCTTTGCTATCTCTGAGGCTTTGCCCATACTCAGATCTAGGTCACAATCAGGGGCCCCCAGAACTAGGAAAAGGAGTGATAACACAACAGAGCCTATTGCCTGCAGTGGAGCAACAACTCTCCTTATATAGTACAAGGGCAAAAAGGAGTACTTGTACTCATCCACAATCCAGAGCACAGGTTAGGAGAACAGACCTTGGAGGAATTGAGAGCTTGCAGATCCCTGGGAGTATCTCTGAAAATACAGCTGCAAAAATCCATGGTTCTTCCTGCACCATGAAAGCAGAGCCCCACCTTAACAAAGAGCTAAAATGAAGTCACAGACTAGAGAAATGAGCAAGCAATGGAAGAAAACATTTCAGTCAAAGGAAAATAGATTAAACAGATGTGGAGGCAAGATAGCAGAGTAAAGGCTGGGACATCCCAGAGCTCTCCCACAAACCATTCTAAAAACCTTTAAATAATGATTCTAACCAAATTCTGGTTAAACAAAATTGGTCATATGGAGGATCAAAATACACACTCAGAAGAAGATAATGAAGTCAAAGGTTCTGAATCCAAAGCCTCCAAGAAAAATATGAATTTGTCTCAGGCCATGGAAGAGTTTTAAAAAATGATTTTGCAAATCAAGTAAGGTAGGTAGAGAAAAAATTGGGAAAATAAATGAGAGCAATGCAGGAAAATCATGAAAATCAAGTCAGCAGCTTGGTGAAGGGAAAAGAAAAAATACTAAAGAAAATAGCATTTTAAATGTCAGTTTGAATCAAATAGAAAATGTGGTCCCAAAGGTCAATGAAGAGAAGAATAAAGCAAAAGAAGAATTTGTTTTTAAAAGCAGAAGTGATCAAATGGGAAAGAATAAACAAAAGCTCTCCAAAGAAAATAATTCCTTAAATTATAGACTGAAGCTGATAACTTTGTAAAAACTCAATAAACAAAAAAAATCAAAACTAAAAGAATGAAATGCTAGAAGAAAATGTGAAATATCTCACTGGAAAAAAACAGCTAACATGGAAAATAGATCCAGAAAAAATAATTTAAAATTTTTTGGACTACCTGAAAGTCATGACTGAAAAAAAAGAGCCTAGACATCATTTAAAAAGAAATTACTTAAGGCAAAGGGGTTAAGTGACTTGCCCAAAGTCACACAGTTAGGCAAAGTGTCTGAGGTCACATTTGAACTCAGGTCCTCCTGACTTCAGGGCCAGTGCTCTATCCACTGCACCACCTTGCTGCCCCCCAGGGCATCATTTTCAAGAAATTATCCAGAAAAACTATCCTGATATCCTAAAAGTATCTAGTTATCACTTCCTAAAAGAGATTACAAAATGAAAACGACCAGGAATATTTCAGAATTCCCAAGTCAAGGAAGAAAATACTGCAAGCAGCCAAAATGAAATAATTCAAATACCATAGAGTTATGGTCAGGATAACACAAAATCTGGCAGCTTCTACTTTAAGGGACTATAGGATTTGGAATATGATATTTCAGAAAGCAAAGGAGTTTGAATTGCAACCAGGAATTAACTACCCAGCACAACTTAACATATTCTTGGGGCAGCTAGGTGGCATAGTGGATAAAGCACGGGCCTTGGAGTCAGGAGTACTTGGGTTCAAATCCGATCTCAGACACTTAATAATTACCTAGCTGTGTGGCCTTGGGCAAGCCACTTAACCCCATTTGCCTTGCAAAAACCTAAAAAAAAAACTTAACATATTCCTTCAGGAGAAAATATGGACATTCAATGAAATATAGAGTACTTTCAAACTTTTCTGAAATGACTAGAGCTGAACAGAAGGTTTGATCTTCAAATATAAGACTCAAGGGAAGCACAAAAAAGGTAAACAGGAAAGGCAAAACATAAGAGACTTAATGATGTTGTAATGCTTATATTCCTGCATGGAAAGATAATGCTGCTAATCCATATGAACTATCTCATTTAGTAGGGCAGTTAGATGGCGCAAATATAGAGACAAGGTATAGGTTGGAGTTGAATTTGGAAGTATAATATTTTACAATGGTGGAGTTAATGGATGAGAAAAGAATGTACCAGGAGAAAGGAAAAGGAAAAGTAGAATGGGATAAGCCATTTCACAAAGAAGAGGCAAGAAAAGACTTTTGAGTGGAGTGGAAGAGGGGAAGTTGAGGGGAATGAATAAGCCCTACTCTTATTGGAATTGACTCAGAGAGGGAATAGCAAACACACTCATTTGGGTTTAGAAATCTTTCTTACCCTAGGGGAACATAGGAGAGGAAAGGAGTGGGGTAAAGGGACCAGACTGGGGGGAAATAGGGGTGAGGGTGATAGGAGTGGAGATATTGAGATGCAATACTTTGAGGAGGGACAGAGTGAAAGGAGTGAGGGTATAATAAATGGGAGTCAAGGAAAGTAGGATCGAGGAAAATACAGTTAACAAAAGCAATTGTGGGGAAAATATTGAAAAAAGTTGCTCTGATAAAGACCTTATATCTCAAGCACAGAGAATGTAGTCAAATTTATAAAATAATAAGAGCCATTCTCCAACTGATAAATGATCAAGAGATATAAACAATTTTCAGAGGAGGTTACCAATACAATCAATTTAAATCATTTTTTTAAATGTCATAACTTACTATTGATAGGAGAAATGCAGTTTGGAACAATTCTGAGATACTACCTTATACTTACTGGATTGGTTAATAGGACAGAAGGAGAAAATGACAAATGTTGGAAGGCATGTAGGGAAATTCAGACATTTCTACACTGTTGGAGGAGCTCTGAAGTGATTCAACATTCATGTAGAATAATTCGGAACTTGCCCAAAGGGCTATAAAACTATGCCTACCCTTTAGCCTAGTAGTGCCATTGCTAGCTTTATGTTCCAGAAGAAATGGAATTTGGGAATCTTTATATACAAGAATCTTTTTATATAGGGATATTTAAAGCATCTCTTTTCTGGTGGCAAGAAGGTAGAGATTGAGGGGATATCCAGTGGTTGAGGAATGGGTGAATAAATGGTGGCATGTGATTGAGATGAAATGCTGTTCCCTTATGTGAAATGATGAACAGGATGCTCTCAGTAAAAAAAAAATACCTTACAGGAACAGATGCAATGGAAAATGTTCCTTATGCAAAGTTACAGCAATATTGCAGGATGATCAGCTGTGAATGACTAATCTTTTCTCAGCCATACTGTGACCCAAGAGAACTCTGAAGGACTTATGATAACCATCCCAAAGACAAGAACTGATGGTATCTAAACATACTGAAGCATGTTTTTTTTTCCACTTTGTTCTTTTGGATGTTTCTCTTTTTCTTTGGCAAGGATATAAATATTTACTTTTACAAGACTATTTATTATAGTCAGGTTTTTCATGACTATACATTTTAACCAATATCAAATATCTTGATTACTCAATGAGGGTAAGAAGGACTTGAGAAAGGGAGAGAACTTGGAACTCAAGCTTTTGGTAGTGAATGTTAAAACCTGCTTTTGCATGTAATCAAGGGAAAAAAGAAAAGAAAAGAAAAGAAAAGAAAAGAAAAGAAAAGAAAAGAAAAGAAAAGAAAAGAAAAGAAAAGAAAAGAAAAGAAAAGAAAAGAAGAGAAAAGAAGAGAAGAGAAGAGAAGAGAAGAGAAGAGAAGAGAAAAGAAGAGAAGAGAAGAGAAGAGAAGAGAAAAGAAGAGAAGAGAAGAGAAGAGAAGAGAAAAGAAAAGAAAAGAAAAGAAAAGAAGAGAAAAGAAAAGAAAAGAAAAGAAAAGAAAAGAAAAGAAAAGAAAAGAAAAGAAAAGAAAAGAAAAGAAAAGAAGAGAAAAGAAAAGAAAAGAAAAGAAAAGAAAAGAAAAGAAAAGAAAAGAAAAGGAAGGGAAGGGAAGGGAAGGGAAAGGAAAGGGAAAGGAAAGGGAAAGGAAAGGGAAAGAAAAGAAAAGAAAAGAAAAGAAAAGAAGAGAAAAGAAAAGAAAAGAAAAGAAAAGAAAAGAAAAGAAAAGAAAAGAAAAGAAAAAAAAGAAAAGAAAAGAAAGAAAAAAATAGGAAACGTAGAGGCCAGGCCAACTCTCCTTTCCTTTCCCTGTTGTCAGGTCCTCTTTTCTAGACAATTCTGCCATTCCATATTGTTTTGTTTGGGGGTTTCAGCTGCAGCAGCTGTCTTGGCAGGTGAGCCAGTTCAGAAACAGATATGTCCACAGCCTGGGGAAAGACAAAGCAAAGAAGGCTGACAGAGTTACCATGTGTCTTGCTTTTATGGGATGAAAACATATGGGAAAAATCATATCTGTGCAGATGTAAAATCTTCATGCATATTCATTAGACATGGTATTTAAAGAGAGCTATGTAGTTTTGATGCTATGTTTCTATAGCCAAATGTGCTGTAGGATCCCTTTTTATTCTCTACTATAAGCTATAGCAAACATACATAGTTTGTGGTTCATAGGCATTTTTAACACTCCAAAACATTTGCCTTTTCTTGATCTTCTGGGAACCTTCTTCAATTATCCCAAGTTTTCTGGGTTGACAGCTGTTGAATCTCTGACAGCCATTTAACTCTCTGCTTTATCCCTATGTTTGAGAATTTATCTTTTTTTAATTGCATAGATTGGTTTAGGTCTAATTTTCTTGCATGCCTCTATAACCCTTTATTTCCTCCCGGCAGTAGTCCTGTGTTAGCATTACAATTCTATTTATCTCTACACATTTCAGTAACACACTGTGGATTCATCTTACAGATCATTAGCAGAAATGATAGCAAATTTGGAACTTTTAGCTCAAACTCTAGTCCCATCTCATTGGAAACCCTCCAAGTGTATACCTTGTCATTAATCATGACCCTTTGTTAGAGAGATATCCTTTACTTCTCAATTTGTGTGACAATTGAGTGTGTGTATCTATGTCTAAACTAGTTTTAATTATTTTAGGGAGTAAAATTTTGATAAATGCTCCAGTAAATTGCATTGGGACCATAGACAATACTGAATAGCATGTTCTTCTTAATGGCTTTCACCTTACCTGGTGATATTCAATTCATACATTGCAGTTGCTCCTGCCACCTTTAATTACCTTTTATTGAATTGATTATCCAGCAGCGATTCTTTCATCTTAACTATATTCTTCACATTACTATAATATAGACAACATTGACACACTTTATCCCTTATTAAAATTTCTTAGTCTTTCATATAATTGATGTTGGGGATCGGACTTTAAGAAATGAATTGGTGATCTCAGTGGTACGGGGAATTCACAATAAGGCATGTCCTTTTGCTGATGCATATATGTATCTGGATAGCTGCTACGCAACTCATTTTTTTAGTTGCAGTAGCACACGGGACAAAAGTAGTTTAATAATATCACATAGCCATGATGTCAGAGGAAAGACTTGAACCCAAGTCTTCTGACTCCAGGATTATTTCTCTATCCACTATACCACAGTGTTTCTCACCTATATCTGTTTATTTAGATTAAGGTGTCCGTTAAAATTTCCTTTTTTCAATGGTTGAATATTTTAATGAAAAAGAAAAAACACACAATACCTATGCTTCAGTTATGGACAAATCTCTTAAACATTCAAATCCCTCTCCACAATTAAACCTCAGATGATCTGATAAAGCTTTTAGAACTAATCTTATCTTATTTTGACTCCTTATTTCAATAATCATGTATTTATAGTCATTTTGGATTGCATAGATTTGCAACTTTAAGTTTAATGTTCTTCAAGCAATCTTTCTTTTTAGGAGCTCTCTTTGTACTACATTACAAATTCCCATGAAGAAGACTAGTATTCTCTGTTTGTTGATATTCTTCAAGACTGGCATTATTTATAAGCCACTATCTACTATATAATGGTACAGACCTGAATATCTCTTCTAAGCCTCCCAACCTATTGTTGTTACTAGAATTCCAGCAGGTAGAATTTTAATCTTCAGGCTTAATTCCTTATTCAAATGTACACTTAAATATTACGTAATACTTGACATTTATATAGTGCCATATAGTTTGCTAAACATTTTCATATGCATTGTTTTATTTGAGTCTCATAAGCCATTGAATACAGGTTTATATACATGATTAAGTTGAAGCTTAGTTTGAGTGACTTTCCCCAAGGACAAATAGCCAAGAAGAATCAAAGGACATAAATCTTTCTGAGTCCAAGTCTAGCACTTCAGTCTAGCACTAGTTTTGGTCCGGTACTTCTACATAAATATGTCTTAATATTAATAGGAAAATCTACAGTAATACTCACTGTTTGAAGATGGCTAAACAGATTGTATTATGTGAATGTAATAGATTATTAAAGCACTATAAGAAAAGATAACTATGAAGGATAAAGAGAACGATGGGAAGATATATGAAAACAATGTAAAATTTTAGCAAGCTTACCAAGAAAACAATAAATGTAGTTGGAAGAGGCAACACTTAAAAACTAATTATCAGTCATTGATACCTCAGTGAGAATGAAGGGTTTTAAAAGGAGATTCTGTTAGAGAGATAGAGACTGACAGAGAAGGAGGGAGGAAATGAAGAAAAGGAGGAAGAGGAGGAGAAGGAGCAGGAAAGAGAAGGAGGAGGAGGAGGGGAACAAGCTTACTATAATATATATGAGAACAAAGAAGACAATGGAAATAGAACTTTTTCCACCTCATAATTTTGCCAAGGTTTGGTTATTCATTCATTTAGCTGTATAGTCACCCATAACTTCAGTTAATACTATTGATGGATAAACAAAAAATACAAGTTGTTTTTATTCACTTTTTATAGTTGGGAGGTATTTATTAAACATATTTACTCGTAGGGCTTTGCAGCTATTTCATAAGACTCATCTTGGACTTATTGAAATATGAAGTGGGCTCCAAATCATTTCAGTAGTTTATTTAGCATAATATACAGAGTAAAGAAATGGTATAAAACATAATTCATCTGAGTCCATTATTTATTCATGAACTCTGCACTTTCCAGTTACTTAGGAGTCTATTAATAAAAGCAGATAATGAGGAGGAACTACCTTTATTGCACTTTCTGTAATCTGCATGTGTGTGTGTGTATTCATACATACATATAAATATGTATACATGTACATATAATAGTCCTTTAATGTTATATAGTTTCTCAGTTTCCCTGGCAGCTTTCTAAATGTAAATGTAAATGTATCAACATTCTGCATTCTATAACTTGCATGTTCTCTTTAAAAGGAAAAGAAAGGGAAAAATAAAATCTTTGTAAAATACTGCACTCTATTCTATTGCAAACTTCTTCAGTCCTTAACAGGTTAATCTCATTTTTTAAAGGAGTCAAAGCTCTATTTTCCAATGAATCATAATGTTTACTTGCCAGATGGAAAAACTGAAAGATGGGGAGATAACAACCAGGCAGTTACCAACTTTGTTGCTTTTTCCTAATGACAAGGAAGTCTCATTATGAGCATACTGATGCTATCACTATTCTCACAACTGTTTTTTTTCCTTTCAAATTAGGAAGGTTTTATGCATTATATGATCAAGGAAGCCTCAAAATGCCATGGGGATACTTCAGAAAACATCTGTAAAAGTCAAATGCTCTGAAACCTTTAAGTTCACATTCAGCAATTCAAGAATGTGTGGAATGAGATCTGTAGCCATAACCAGACCCAATCATTAAGCAGTCAATCTGTTTCACTGGTAAGATCATACAGATGCTATCTGTTTAAGTTGTCTTTAAGTTTGCAACTCACCTTCTCTAGTGTAGTCCTTGTTTCACCTAAATAGCCAGAAAGTGAGACCACAATAGGTTTGTTGACCTTAAAATTGACCTTGGTGCAGCAATATAAGAAAGAAGGTATTTAACAAGAAAACATGGAAGTCATTAAGGATGAAAATTTGGAAAACCACTTAGCTATTTCTTAACTATATATACTTTTATATATGTATATATATATGTATATGTGTGTGTATGTGTGTATGCATGTATATACATATATATGCATACATATATATCCTAATGAAACATGCTTCTAAGCAATGAAAAATGGCCATAGCATTTTACCAAACAAGATCAGACTTTAAGCAATGTCATTTTCCCATCAGTATTTACTATAATAAGTGGCATTATCATTTCTTTCAACATTCATTTTACAATTCTTTTTAACTGACTCACTTGCCCCATGTCTGGAGGGTTTTCTTTTCAAAGTTCCCTTGGCTTCAGATAAGGTCCCACCTTTCAATCTACTATAGGAAGTTTTCCCCCTATCTACTCAGAAGCCAGTATCTTCTCCTGTCAGATTACCATCCAAATTTTTTTTTATATATTGTCTCCCACATTTGAATGTGAGTTCCTTGAGGACAGAAACTTTTTTTCCCATTCTTTCCATTCCTAGAGCTTAGCATAATAACTGATCCACAGTAGGTGCTTTAAAATTCCTTTTGATTGATGGAATAATTGCCTGTTAGTAAAGAATGGAAATCAAAGATAGTCAGATACTCCTAATGTTCCCCTTTGCAGATGGACATTATGTTAATTTATCAAATTTCAGATTTTCAGATTTTGGTTTCACCATCAGTATAGGAAAAACCAAGTGAATAAAAAATATTTATCATTAAAACTATGGTATCCTTGTGATACCAGAATAAGAGTGAGTAGTCCATATAATTGAATGATAAATACCTACATCATGGACAGAACACAGAGCTAGTAAGATCAGAGACAGGTTTCAAGCTCTCATTTAGCCCAAATCCAGTGAAATCTCTCAAGTATACAATTCTAAGTAACTATAATTAGAAAGAAAAGCCAAGGTGGAGAATTGGGAAAGAGGGAAAATGAAGAAAAGAGCAAGGCAAATAGGTATCCAAAGCAAGTTCTATGGCAATATAATTAGGTTTTTCTTCTTTGTGCAGTTGATTACAGATCTCTGAAGCCACAGATTTTGTAGCTGGACCTCTTCTTAAGTTTTGTCTTTTGTGAATTACCATTCTTCTCTGCTACTTTTCTTATTCCTGTGTTGAAAATATTACTCTATGTTATCTATTTTGGCAGATAAATGTAGACAATTTTTCCCTCTACTCTTTTCTTTCAATTTAAAGAAGACAAAAACCAAATATATGCTTACCAACTCTTTTTAAGTGCCTTCTATTTTCAGCCAAGAGCCCATTATTCCTCTTTTCATGTCTCAGTCTCTGAGCTTCAATAATTTCTCTATGTTTTCTCAACATTTACAGATAGTGGAGCAGAGATTATATCATCAAGTTTCTTCAGCATCTTGTAATATAATTTTCTCAGACTTTGACACCAGAACTAATTTAAAACTAGGTAGTCCAACTATCTCTTTGCACTTTAAAGTAACAAAGTGGTATAGTGTGGGAAAGGGTAGTAGATTTAGTCAGGAGACAAATGGTGAGTAGTTAATGGTAGTTCTAGTTCTTACCTCACAGAGTTGTTGTGAAGATCAAATGAACAATGTGTTTATTGCTTTAAAGAATTGAAAAATTAAAACATTTAATGCCAAAAATTAGTATTATGTTGTTTGTTCAGTCCATTCTAGTATGAAAATAATTCTCTTTGCTTGAAAAAAGAAACAAATTATGTATTGATAGTTTATTTTTCTCTGTCATCTCTAAATGTTATACTATATTTCCCTAAACTGTGGTGGTAAATTATAAAAATAATAATAACTGATATTTATATAGCACTTAAAATTACAAAAAACATCATATATATATATATATATATATATATACATACAAATATATTCATCTGACCTCATAACCATGTAGTAGGTGATACAAGTATCATATTATAGCTATATTTCCAGTAAGGAAACTGGAGCTCAGAGTACTTATAAAAATTATTATATAAACCAAGTGAATAAAGAATGTCTGTCATCAAGACTCAGGTATCTCTGTGATCTAGAATAAAAATGCATGATTCATATTAATGATAAACACATCCAACTTGGATAGGTCACACAGCTAAAAAGGGTAGAGGCAGGTTTCAAACTCATCTCTTCAAAAACACAAAATCGGTCTGATCTTGCTATCTCTTATACTTTATGTTTCTTCCTTAAGGATATGATTTCTCTCTCATCACATTCAGTTTGGATCAGTGCATACCATAGAAACAATGTAAAGACTGGCAAATTGCCTTCTGGGGGTAGGGGTAGGGAAGTAAGATTAGGGGGAAAAAGTGTAAAACTCAAAATAAATAAAATCTTTAATTAAAAAAATCATAAGTCATTTAAATAATTTCTTTATAATCAAATGTCACATAAGTGACCTGTTTATGACACATCTAGGAGTCTGAGATGGCACTCAAAACTAAGTCTAACCTGATTTCAAATAAACTCTTATCTATTGCATCAACAATGTGGTACATCTTAGGCTAGGAGAGAATATATTTGAATGGATTCAGAAAAAGAACTAGTAGAATCTCAAGGCCTAAAACATAATGTCATCCCAGGAAGAATGGGATACACTTAAGACTGAAGCTTTAAAGAGTCAAAGGAGAAATTATTCCTGTGTACTTAAATATTTGAAAGATATGAACAGAAGATGAAAGCAAGGGCAGAAAATGGAGGATAATTTCAAAACAGGGACATGGTCCTACAAGACTAGTCTTAGGAACTCTAGAGCATAAAATGAATGAATCTGATAATGAATTCTAAACATAATGAAAAGTCAGGCTTTTTTCCCCTTAAGTTAAAGCTGGATGAAAATGTTGATAGAGTGAACCTTATTTTTTTTACTTCACTTTTCTCTGCCAAAGAGAGGGGAAGGATATAAAATAGTTAAAAGTATTTAAAAGCTAAGATATGTAAAGAAATAATAAAAAAAAGCATTGCCCTCATTGAGTTCAAGTCACCAGGACCACATAATCACATGCCATTCAATAATGATACAAAGACAAAAATGAAACTATGCCAGCCCTGTAGGAGCTTGCTTTCCCTTATGGAGAAAATATGTACATATAGAAGTATATAAATATAAATATAAAGCAATATTTAGCAGGTGAAGGTACAAGCAGGTAGGAAGATGAGGAGAGTTCATATGTGGAAATAAGATAGGTATTGAACTAAACTTTAAAGGAATCTAAGTATTCTGAGAAGCAGAGGTGAGCCTGAAATTCATTCTAAGCAAAGAAGTATCTGACAGCATGCAAGAGGCAATGAGATGGGAGATGGAGAACTGTTTGTAAGGAAGAGCCAGAAGGCTAGTTTGGCAGGACCATAAACTTTGAGAAGGAACAGTGTATAATAAACCCACAAAGAATGAAGGCAGGTTGTGAAGAATTTTAAATGCCAAATGGTGGAGTTTGTATTTCATCCCAGAGGCAACAGCAAGCCAATGAATTTTATTGAGTAGGAAAGAAGAAGTCAGATCTGCATTTAATGAAAATCTCTTTGTTAGCCATATAGAGGATGGACTGACTGGAGAAAGATCTGAAGCAAGGACCCCAGTTAGGACGTCGTTGGATTAACAGTCACGAGAGGTGATGAGGAACCTTAATTAAGGTGGCGACTGTGTGATTAAAGAGAAAGGATGGAATACAATAGATACTGTGGGAGATGGAAACAATAAAAATTCGTAATTGTTTAAGCATGAAGATACTAAAAATAATAACTAACATTTACATAGTAACTTCTTCAATTACATAATTATTATCTCATTTGGGACTCATGACAACCCTAGGAGGTAAGAATTATTATTTTACAGTTGCAAAAGTAAAATTTTGCAGTTGAGGAACCTGAGGCAAGTGACTTGCCCCGGATAACACAAATAATAAGTTTTTGAGGTTGGATTTGGACTGAGGTCTCCAGGCCTTGTATTCTTTGTACTACACTACCCAAGGGGCAGAATAAGGGAGAATGAGAAGTCCAAGATAATGCTGAGATCACATACCCACCTGCTAGAATGGATTTAAGGGTAAAGATTCAACAAAATTAAAAAGTTTGAAAGCAGAGTGGGGTCTACTTTGGGTCTGTTGAGTTATGATGGCTCTTGGATATCCAGCTTGAATTGTACATAAGCCAGTTGGTTATGTGGCAATGGCATTCAAGAGAAATTCTGGAACTATAGCTAGAGATTTATTAGTCATTTGTATAGACTTAACAATGAAACATATAGGAACTGAAGAAGTCACCAAGAGAGTACAAATCAAGAAGAGAA
This sequence comes from Macrotis lagotis, assembly GCF_037893015.1. Lineage (NCBI taxonomy): Eukaryota > Metazoa > Chordata > Mammalia > Peramelemorphia > Peramelidae > Macrotis > Macrotis lagotis. Next base: position 129,038,785 of record NC_133663.1, on the reverse strand, counting down.
AAAAGCAGATGGTGAGAGAGAACTAAGAGGACAAAATAAAACATTATAATAAAGAAAACTGTAAGATCAAAAAAAAGAATTAAAAAAAAATATGGTCTTAGAGAAGAAATAATAAAATCCCTTCTCTACCAACAAAGGGGTTAGGGTCTACAAGGAGAGAATATTGTACCCATTATCAGACAAAGATTTCATGTATCAGATTTTTTTGTGTGCAATTAAATTTCTTTGTCACAAGGGATGATTCAATCTGTTTGGGGTAAAAGAAAAAAATATTTCAAAATAAAGACCAAGGATATCAATGAAATGTTTTTAAAGAAAACATAAATGGGTTAATTTTTTAAAGAAAAAAGGAAAGAAAGAAAAGGAAGGTTTGTTCTTTGTTGTTCCCAAAGGTAAAGGGAGTGAAAGTTAAAATAATGCAGATTTCAGCTGGATGACCATCTGTCAGGGATATTATAGAAGGAATTTCTGTACTGTATGAGATATTCTATTATTATGACCTTTAAGGTCCCTTCCAATTTTAAAATCCTATAATGCTATGATTAAATGGTGAAGAGAAATTTGTTGCTCCAAGTTTCAAAAATCTGCCTTCTTAGCCAGTTTTCTCAGTACCAACACCCACATGCCTTTTAAAAGGCTACTAGTGATCAGAGTTAACCTCTCCTGAAAAATCAATATCTATAAGCATTACCAGCAGATTGCATGAGAGATAAAAAATGTATAACTAGTTGCCAGTAATTTTGCTCATATTCCCAGATTTTTAAATTTGATTGATCTCTTGTCATCCTTCATGACATCTTTGCACAGGTTATCTTTGAGGAAATATGGGCTCCCCAGAATTGCAGACAAATAACATATTGCAATTAATGTCAGCTCTGGGAAGCTACTTCTTATTAGTGATCATCAGTACAGAGTGGGCATACACCAGGGCCTCAGCAGAATGAAAACATCCCCTTCATTTTCTCTGGACAAAAGAATAACCTGTAAAATATATGAGTTTATTTATGGCAACAGAGAAAGGTTCTCATTTGTATTGCTGTCAAATCTATTCATATTATTTAGCACAGGTTCAAGTGAAGCTGATTTTTTATAATGGGAAACTTCGGGGATGAGGATAAATTTTTTAAAAAGCAGTCCTTTGGGAAAGCATTGAACCAGCATAAGTCTGAATAGGAAAATGTTTTTTTAGATGGACAAAATGGTGTTCTATTATTTCCATAGCACAAAAGAGGATATTTGCTATAAATCTATCAAGGCAACTCTATTTGTGTACCAATCAAATCTGTACCAATTCAATTTAAAATTTTTTTAATGTCTATTAAGAGCTAGACATTGTATAACATGCTAGAAATCAACTTTTTAATGAAAAAGTTTTTGCCCTCAAGATGCTCATATGCACCATTCAATGCACCATTCAAAAAGGAATATGGTCAAAAGAATAAAAAGAATCCATAGGCAATAGGCAATATTATTACTTCCTTGTATATCTATATCTATATCTATATCTATATCTATATCTATATCTATATCTATATCTAATCTATATCTATATCTATATATGGCAAAAAGAGAATTGTTCCCTGATACATGAGAATTTGCCAAGCTTTCAGAGTTACTCAAATAGTCAAGTTAAGATTAAATGGTAGTTTCTCCTATTAGAGGTTCAGTTATACAGATATCACTAATATCACTAATAAAGTTAACAACTGTTGGTACTCCACTCTACGTTCTCTTATCAATTAGGCTTTGATAAATACAGTCTTAGAGGAATGAGGCAATCTTGCCAGGATAATTGGCCTACTAAGAAGAGGGACACCAATGTCTTTGTGGAACTCAATCAAAAGGAAAGATATTTTTGTGACTGGCTCCTACATTGTAAAAGATAGAGGAATAAAACAGAGAATCAATTGAAGAAATCTGTAGCTACATTTGTCAATATCCATTAAATAAGGAAAATTGTATTCAAGGGTAGCTGGTGATCTGGAAAGGATACCATTCCTATGATACTAGAAGGACTTAGGAAGCAGCAGCAGATCACCAATAAGGAGTGCCCATCATAAGCAGGCTCTTATAATGTCTGGTGAATATAATATGACCTAGACAAACAAATATAAGAATCTAGAAAATGTGACGAGCATTCTCTACTTTCAAGAAATGAAACTGGAGGCAGAGTTCCTCCTCTAAGATCATTAGCTTAATGAATGAACAAAGTGTTTATTAAGGTCTTATCATGTGCCCATGACTCCAAAGTAAGAAGTGAGAGTGTAAATGCAAAAATTAATGTAGGCTCTGACCTTGAACTAATAAAGGAAGTCAACATATATAAGAAAGGAGTGATCAAAGTAAGGAAGCACCTCTCTATTCTATCTGTCCTTTAGCATTTAACTCAGGCAAATGTGATCCTCCGTAATTTTTAAGTCACCATTTTACCAAAGGAAACATCAACTCTTTTTCTTTCCCTCCTCTTCACTGGATTATACAAAGGTAAACATATACAGCTCTTTGTCATTTTTAGATTCTAAATGTTCTAAGACAGAAGTTATTAATCTGGAAATCATAGATCTTACAGAGGTCTGTGGATAGATTTCAAGGGTTTTGTGAACTATTCAGGGGTCAAAATTATTTTTATGAATCTCTCACTGAAATTTAACATTTACGTCTATTATTACTCTAAAAATGAAATACATAGGCTTCACCAAACTGGTAAAAGGGTCGATGATAAAAAAAAAAAAACAAGATTAAGAATTCTTGTTGTGTGACCTAAAGAACCCATTACATATTTTTCTACTCCCCTTAATGGGTTAACTATATTTTCTCAAAAATGTCCTCCAAATTAAGTTATCATTTATATGTTCCTCACTTATTTCACATTCAAAAACTTTTAGGTAGGAAATTGTTTTATTTTTTCCCCTTTAAAATAATCTTTATTTTATGAAGTATTCACAAATACATGTATAAAATTTTTTAATCATTTTTTTAAAAATTTGATTTCCAAATGTAGTCCTTCCATTCTAGCCCTCCTTAAAAAGGAAAGCAGTTTTATTTTGATTATATATATGTGAAGACTTGGAAAACGTATTTCCATACTAGCTATATTGCAAAAGAAAATGCAAAATAAAAGAAAAATATTTTTTTTAAAAAAAGTATGCTTCAATCTTCATTCAGAATTCATCAATTACCTCTCAGGAAATATGTCCCTTGGAATTGTCTTAGATCATTATCTTGATCAGAGTATCTAAGTCTTTCATAGTTGATTATTCTCATAATACTGCTGGTACTGTGTACAAAGTTCTCCTGGTTCTGCTCACTTCACTCTGTATTAGTTCATATAAACCATCTGGTTCATTATTTATTTTATTATGTTAATTATTATTTTTTAATTAAAGATATTATTTATTTTGAGTTTTACAATTTTCCCCCTAATCTTACTTCCCTCCCTCCACCCCCACAGAAAGCAGTTTGTCAGTCTTTGCATTGTTTCCATGGTAAACATTGATCCAAATTGAGTGTGATGAGAGAGAAATCATATCCTTAAGAAAGAAACATAAAGTATAAGAGATAGCAGGATCAGACAATAAGATACCAGGGGGGTTTTTTCCTAAATTTAAGGTGATAGTCCTTGGTCTTTGTTCAAATTCCACAATTCTTTCTCTGGTTAAGATGGTATTCTCCATTGCAGACAGCCCCAAATTGTCCCTGATTGTTGCACTGATGGAATGAGCACGTTCATCAAGGTTGATCATTGCCCTCATGTTGCTGTTAGGGTGTACAGTGTTTTTCTGGTTCTGCTCATCTCACTCAGCATCAGTTCATGCAAATCCCTCCAGGCTTCCCTGAATTCCCATCCCTCCTGGTTTCTAATAGAACAATAGTGTTCCATACATATACCACAGTTCACTAAGCCATTCCCCAATTGAAGGACATTTACTTGATTTCCAATTCTTTGCCACCACAAGGGCTGCTATGAATATTTTTGTACAAGTGATGTTTTTACCCTTTTTCATCATCTCTTCAGGGTATAGACCGAGGAGTGGTATGCTGGATCAAAGGGTATGCACATTTTCTTTTACAAAAAATGTTTTTTATATATTAATAAAATATTCTTGTTTAAGAGTAAACAAAATAACCCCTCCCCCCAAAATATAGGCTCACTTGAGTGATAAAGTAAAGGGGAGAGAGAAAAAAATTAAAATTAAAAAAAATAGTAATAATTGTAGGTATGGCCAGGTTGTGCAATGGATGGAGCACCAGCCCTGGAGCCAGGAGCACCTGAGCCCATATCCGTCCCCATACACCCAACAATCACCCAGCCGTGTGACATGCAAGCCACCCCAACCCCACTGCCCTGTAAAAAACCCCCAAAAAGAAAAAAAGACCCAAAATAAAATAAAATAGTAATAATAGTAGGGTGGCTGGGTGGTAGACAGAGCATTGGCCCTTGAGCCAGGAGCACCAGGGTCCAAATCCAGCCGCAGACACTCAACGATCACCCTGCTATGCAGCCCCAGGCAGGCCACCCAGACCCATTTGCCCTGCACCCCCCCAAATAATAATAATAAAAAATGTGCTTCAGTATTTGTTCCAACACCAACAACTCTGTTGCGGGTGGATCACATTCTTTATGATAAGTCCATCACAAAAGTTACTTCCATATTTTTCCACCATTGCCATTGCTGATCGCAACTCCCTCCTTTCATATTTCTCCACTACCATGTACTATATTTTCACTCTCCTTTCACTCTGACTCTGCTGTAGGGTAGCTGAGTGGCGCAGAAGACAGATCCCTGGTCCTGGGTCCAAGAGGCCCCGAGCCCCCCTACCACCCCTTAGGCCCAGCATCGACCTGGCCCTATGGTCCCAGACAGGCCATCTAATCCCAGCCCCTTGTAAGAAGTAAAAAAGAAAATGCATTATATCTGACCACTCTCCCCCCATGGTCCATCCTCTCCTCTATCACTCACATCCCCCCCTCCTTCCTATTCCAGATGCCTATACCCCATTAAGTATATATGCTGTTTCCTCTCCTAGCCATCTCTGATGAGAGCAAAGATTCCCTCATTCCCCCTTGTCTTCCCCCCTTCCATATCATTGCAATAGCTCATTGTAATAAAAATCTTATTATATGAAATATCTTGGCCTATTCCCCCTCTCCTTTTTCTTTCTCCTATTACATTTGCCTTTTTTCTATTGACTCCATTTTTGCACCATGTTTTACCTTCAAATTCAGCTTTCTCCTGTGCTTCAACTATAAAAGCTCCCTCTACCTGCTCTATTAACTGAGAAGGTTCATATGAGTATTATCAGTGTCATTTTTCTATGCAGGAATCCATGCAGTTAATCATCAAGTCCCTCATATTTTCCCCTTCTCCTCCACTCTCTATGCTTCACCTGACTCCTGTATTTGAGGATCAAACCTTCTGTTCAGCTCAGGCCATTCCAACAGGAACATTTGAAATTCCTCTGGTTCATTGAAAGTCCATCTTTTTCCCTGGAAGAGGACATTCATTTTTGCTGGGTAGTTGATTGTAGGTTGCATTCCAAGCTCTTTTGCCTTCCAGTATATTATATTCCAAGCCCTATGAGCTTTTAATGTAGTTGCTGCTAAGTCCTGTGTGATCCTGACTGCAGCTCCACAATATTTGAATTGTGTCTTTCTGGCTGCTTGTAATATTTTCTCTTTGACTTGGGAGTTATGGAACTTGGCTATGATATTCCTAGGGGTTGGTTTTTTGGGATCTCTTTCTTGGGGGGATCGGTGGATTCTCTCCATTTCTATTTTTGCCCTCTGCTTCTAGGATATCAGGGCAATTTTCCTGTAGTAATTCTTTGAAAATGATGTCAAGGCTCTTTTTCTGATCATGACTTTCAGGTATTCCAATACTTTTTAAATTATCTTTCCTAAATCTGTTTTCCATATCAGTTGTTTTTTTCAATGAGATGTTTCACATTTTCTTCTACTTTTTCATTTTTTTGATTTTTGAAGTAACGAGTCCTAATTTCTCATAAATTTATCAATCTCCCTGAGTTCTATTCTTTGTCTGAAGGATTTGTTTTCCTCAGAGAGCTTTCTTATCTCTTTTCCCCCTCTGGCCAATTTTGCTTTTTAAAGCATTCTTCTCTTCAATAACTTTTTGAACTGTTTTATCCATTTGACCTAAGCTGGTTTTTAGCATGCTATCTTCTTCAGCATTTTTTTGGATTTCCTTGACTAGGCTACTAACTTCCTTTTCATGTTTTTCCTGCATCTCTCTCCTTTCTTTTCCCAGTTTTTCTTCTAACTCCCTCATTTGATTTTCAAAGTCTTTTTTGAGCTCTGTTATAGCCTGGTCCCAATTTCTGTTTTTCTTGGAGTCTTTAGATGCAGGAGCTTGTGTTTCCTCATCTTCAGACTGAGTATATTGATCCTTCTTGGGATCATAGATAATTTATTTCTCAATGGTGTTCCTCTTTATTTCTCTGCTTGCTCATTTTCCCAGCCTAAGCCTGTTTTGGGGGTGCTTCCTGAGTTTTTGGGACACTCCCACAAGGGTCTCAGTGTGTGAGGCTCTGTCCTCCCTCCTGGTCTGTGAATGACCATATGCGCCCCCTCTGCCACGGGCCTGAGGTGGAGGGGACCCCTGCTGTTCTATGGGGGGGCCTAGACTGTGATCAGGATCTGAATGTGTTCAGATCCCCAGAGTCCTGTTCTAGGGGCAGAGGACATTGCTAGGCAGTCTCTCTCTTCACTCCCCTCCCTCAGCTCAATGGGCTCATGCCCTGGGGCTCCTGCTTACCAGCTCTGCCTGCTTATGTTTCCTGGATCTGGAATGCAGTGGCCATGCTGCTTGCTGTGTACCCTGAGGGCTGGGCTTCAAGTGCTCAATCTGGCAGAGGGCCCCTGCTGTTTCCCCAATTTGTGCCTGGTGCTCCCCGGGGCATCACTCAGGAAACTCCCCCACTACTGTGAGCTGAGGCTCCCAGCTCCCTGAGGCTGCCTCTGGGAGGCTGAAGTTCTTTCACTCTGGCGGGCCACCCCTCTGGTGGGCTTCCCCTCAGACCCCATTCTTTTCCAGGTTACCTTGAGTATGAGAACTGCCTCACTGGGTCCCTCTGTGGGTTCTGTCTCTCAAAAATTTAGTTAAAGTCCTTAGTTTTGAAGATTTATGAGAGAGCGCCTAAGACACGATCCATTCTTGTCACCATCTTGGCTCTGCCCCCTCTGTTTTATTTTTTAAATCTGATTCTATTTTCTTTTGTTGAATTTTTTTAATTATATAAAAATTTTATTTGTTTTTCAATTATATACAATAGGTTTCTACTTATCATTTTTGTAAGGTTTTGAATTTTACAATTTTCCCCAACATCATTTCTAGACCCCCTCCCCCCCACAGAAGGCAAACTGATCATCTTTACATTGATATGCATTGATTAAAACTGAATGTGTTGAGAGGAAAAAGAAACATATCCTTGAGGAAGAAATAAAATACTAGAGATAACAAAATTATGTAGTTGATATTTTTACACTTTTTCATGATCTCTTCAGGGTATAGACCCAGTAGTGGTATTACTGAATAAAAGGGTATGCACATTTTTGTTGTCCTTTGGACACAATTCCAAATTACTCTCTAGAAAGGTTGGATCAATTCACAGCTCCACCAACAATGTATTAGTGTCCCAGATTTCCCACATCCCTTCCACATTGATCATTGTCCTTTCTGGTCATATTGGCCAATCTGAGAGGTATGAGGTGATACCTCAGAGATCCTTTGATTTGTATTTCTCTATTCAGTAATAATCTAGAGCAGCTTTGATTTCCACATCTATAAATTTCCTTTGCATATCCTTTGATCATTTGTTAATTAGGGAATGGCTTTTTTTTATAAATTTGACTCAGTTCTCTATATATTTTAGAAATGAGTCCTTTGTCAGAAATACTAGTTGTAAAATTTGTTTCCCGATTTACTACATTTCTTTTGATCTTGGTTTGAGGGTTTTTGTTCATGCAAAAGCTTTTTTAATTTAATGTAATCAAAATTATCCAGTTTGTATTTTATGATGTTCTCTGTCTCTTCCTTGGTCATAAACTGTTCCCCTTTCTATAAATCAGACAAGTAGACTATTCCTTGCTTTCCTAGTTTGCTTATGATATTGTCTTATACATCTAATTCCTGTACCCATTTTGATCTTATCTTGGTATATGGTGTGAGATGCTAGTCTAATCCAAGTTTCTGTCATTCTATCCTGCAGTTTTCCCAGCATATTTTTTATCCCAGAGACTGGACTCTTTGAGTTTATCAAACAGCAAGATTACTGTAATCATCTCCTGCTATTTCTTTTGCACCTAGTCTATTCCATTGATCCAGTACTCTTAGGCAGTACCAGACAGCTTTGATGATTGATGTGTTATAATGTAATTTTAGATCTAGTAAGGCCACGCCTTCTTTTTTTACATTTTTTTCATTAAATCTCTTGATATTCTTGACTCTTTGTTTCTCCATATGAATTTAGTTACAATTTTTTCTAGTTCATTAAATTAATTTTTTAGTAGTTTGATTGGTACTAAATAAATAGTTTAATGCAGGTAGAATTGTCATTTTTATTATATTGTCTCAGTCTATCCAAGAGTAGTTGATATTTGTCCAGTTATTTAGACCTGATTTTATTTGTGTGAAAAGTGTTTTATAGTTGTTTTCATAGAATTGGGTAGACTCCCAAATATTTTATGTTGTCTGTTGTTTTAAATTGAATTTTCTCTTTCTAGCTCTTACTGCTGTATCTTGCTAGTGATATATATAGAAATGCTAAGGTTTATGTGGGTTTACTTTATATCCTGCAAATTTTAATAAAGCTGTTTATTGTTTCAAGTAGGTTTTTAGATGATTTTTTGGGGGTCTCTGAGGATACCATCATGTCACCTACACAGAGTGGGAGTTTTATTTCTTCCTTTTCAATTCTAATTCCGATTTCTTTTTCTTCTGTTTTTACTGAATACATTTCTAATACAATATTGAATATTAATGGTGATAATGAGCATATGTATTTCTCCCCTGATCTTCTTGGGAATGCTTCTAGCATATCCCCATTGCATATAATGCTTGTTGATGGTTTCAGATAGATATTGTTTATCATTCCAAGGAGCTGTCTGTTTATTCCTACACTCCCTAGTGTTTTTAGTAGTAATGGGTGCTGTATTTTGTCAAAGGCTTTCCTCAGTTATCTATTGAGGTACTCATATGATTTCTGTTGTTTGTCAACAAAAAGTCAAATTTACTGAGTTTTCCTAATATTGAGCCAACTGTGCATTCCTAGAATAATTCCTTCTTGGTCATAGTGTATTATCCTAGTGATAATTAGCTGTAATCACTTAGCTAAGATGTTATTTAGGATTTTTGCATCCATATTCATTAGGGAAAATGGTCTATAAATTTTTTCTCTGTTTTCTTGGTCTATGTATCAGCACCATGTTGGTGTCATAGATGGAATTAAACAAAGTTCTGTCTTCAACTATTTTCCCAAAGAATTTATATAGAATTGCAGTCAATTGTTCCTTAAATGTTTGATCAAGTTTGCTTGTAAATCCATAGAGATTTTTTTCATAGGGAGTTCATTGATGGCTTGTTGAATTTCTTTTTTCTGAGATAGGGTTATTTAGATACTTAATTTCCTCTTCATTTAACCTGGGCAACTTATGATTTTAAAAATATTCATATATTTCATTTAGAATATCAAATTTATTGACATACAATTCGGTAAATAATTCCAAATTTTTACTTTATTTTCCTCCATCTTAGTGGTGAGTTAACTTTTTCATTTTTGATGCTAGTAATTTGATTTTCTTCTTTTTTTAATCAAATTACTCAAAGGTTTATCTATTTCATTGATTTTTTCAATAAAATCAACTTGGTTTTATTTATTAATTCCATAGTTTTCTTGCTTTTGATTTTATTAATTTCTCCTTAATTTTTAGAATTTCTAATTTGGAAGTGAATGTCCTTCTATTGGGGAATGGCTTAACAAACTGTGGTATACATATGTCATGGAACATTATTGTTCTATTAGAAACCAGGAGAGATGGGAATTCAGGGACGCCTGGAAGGATTTACATGAACTGATGCTGATCGAGATGAGAAGAACCAGAAAAACACTGTACACCGAACAGCAACATGGGGGTGACGATAAACCTTGATGGGCTTGCTCATTCCATAAGTGCAACAACCAGGGGCACTTTTGGGCTATCTGCAATGGAGATTACTGTCTGTATACAGAGAAAGAATTATGGCCTTTGAACAAAGACCAAAGACTACTGCCATCAAATTAGAAAAAAAATGTTATTGTGTAATTTTGCTATCTCACACTTTGTTTTTCTTCCTTTAGGATGTGATTTCATGGTCATCACATTCAATTGAGATAAATGTATAACATGGAAACAATGTAAAGACTAAAAAAAAAGAATTTTTAATTTGGTATTTAATGGGTGGGTTCAATTTGTTATTTCTCTAATTTTTTAATTATATACTTGTTCATTGATTTCCTATTTGTCTATTTTATTGGTGTAAGCATTTAGAGATATAAAATATCCCCTAATAACTGCCTTGGCTGTATCCCATAAATTTTGGTATGCTGTCATGTTATTGTCATTATCTAGGATGAAATCATTTATTTTATCTGTAATTTGTTGCTTTATACATTCATTCTTTAAAATAAGGTTATTTACAGGGCGGCTAGGTGGCATAGTGGATAAAGCACTGGCCTTGGAGTCAGGAGTACCTGGGTTCAAATCCAGTCTCAGACACTTAATAATGACCTAACTTTGTGGCCTTGGGCAAGCCACTTAACCCCATTTGCCTTGCAAAAACCTAAAAAACAATAAGGTTATTTAATTTCCAATTAGTTTTAGGTCTATCTTTCCATGGCCTAATATTGCATGTGGTTTTTAATTCATTATGGTATGAAAAGGAAGTATTCATCATTTCTGCAGTTCTATATCCTTTTACCTTTATTCTGTATGTATCTCTCTCTGCTTCAAATGAGTTTCTTGTAAGCAGAATATTGTAAGATTCTAATTTTTAATTCATTCTGCTATCAGCTTATTCTTTATGGGAGAGTTCATCCCATTCACATTCAAAGCTATAATTACCAACTCTTTATTACCCTCTATGCTATCTTTCCTGTGGTTGTATTTTCCCCCTTTTTTCATCTTATCCCTATTTTCCAGTATTTTGCTTCTGAATATCACTTCCTTTAGTGTGTTTGCCACCTCATATCCAATCCCCCCTCCCTTTCCCCTTTTCCCTTTGACTCTCTTTCCTTCTCTTCCTTCTAACAGTGCCTATTTTTCCTCACCCCTCCCCCTTTCCCCTCAATTCTTTAAAGGTAAGATAAGTTTGTAAAATAAGCATTTGTGTTATTCCTTCTTTAAGCTAAATCTTATGAGAGTAAGATTCAGGCAGTTCTCACCTCCTCCTTTCTTCCCCTCTATTGTAATAGGTCCTTTGCACCTCCACATGGAATGTAATTTGCCCCATTCAATCTCCTCATCCTCCTGTCTCTTTACTGTCCTATCTTTTTAAGGAGATATTATTTTTAAATCATTCTATCAGAGTTACAGACAAGTCATGGGCATCCATTACTTCTGGATAAATATATATTCTCTAATAGAGTTACAATCTCAAGAGTTATGAGAAACTTTCTCCCAAGTGGTGATATAGTCAGTTTCATCTTATTGGACAATGTTTTTTTTTTCTTTTCCCCTTTTTCCCTTTTCATATATCTTTTGAGTCTCCTGTTTGAAGAACAATTTTTTTTTAGCTCTGGTCTTCTCGTCAGGAAGAGTTGGAATTCTTCTATATTGCTAAATATCCATCTTTTCCCCCTAGAAAAGAAAGCACAATTTTGCTGGATAGGGAATTCTTGACTGCATTCCAAGCTCCATTGCTCTTCAGAATATCATATCCCAGGTCCTTTGATCCCTTAATGTTGATGCAGCCAGGTCCTGTGTAATCCTTGGTATTTAATATTTTTCTTTTTGCTTGTAGGTTTTTCTCCTTTATCTGACTTTTCTAGAGTTTGATCACAATATTCCTAGGTATTTTCATTTTGGAATATCTTTCAGGAGGGGAACAATGTATTATTTCAACAACTATTTTGCCCTCTGGTTCCATGAATATCAGGGCAATTCTCCTTCATTATATCCTGAAGTATGGATACAGGCATTTTTCTCCACAATGTTTTCAGGAAGCCCAATGATTCTTAAATTGTCTGTCCTGGATCTATTCTTCAGTTCAGTTGTTTTGCTGATGAAGCATTTTACATATTCTTCTATTTTTTCGAGTTTTTTGGTTTTAACAGATTCTTGCCTTATGAAGTCATTAGTTTCCACAGATTCCAATATTTTGTTTTGAGAAGAATTTTCTTCATTTATCTTTTTCAACTTTTTTTCCAGGTTTTTGAAGGAGTTTTCCATTTGCCCAACTGTGGTTTTAAGAGAATTCTTTTCTTTTTGCACTTGTCCAATTGTATTTTCAAAGAATTTGCTTTCTTGTTGCAAGATGTTAATTTTCTCTTGTGTTCCTTTTCCCAGTTTTTCCAATTGATTTTTACACTCCTTCCTGATCTCTTCCAAGAAGCTGTCTGGTCTGGAGACCGATTTTTATTCTCCTCTGAAGCTCTAGTTCTCTCTGATTTAGGATCCTTGTCTTCAACGTAACATTTAATGAATCCCCCTTTTTGCTGGTCTTTCTTCATTTTCCTAGGATCTTGTATTGAGGGAGGGGCTGCCTTTGGTGTTGAGATCCCTACACACTTTCTCTTAAGTGTCTGTGACCTTGATTAGTGGCCTACTCCCTAGGGCTGGGTAGGAGGACAGGTGTAGGAAAATGAAGGTTATGCTCACACAATGTATGTTGGGCCTCAGGCTATATAGTTAATCTACTTAATCCTCAATCAGCACTGGGTGGGTGCTGGGGAGATCTGCTGCCCACACCTGAGTCTAGGGATATGTGTTTGGGTGGGGGGGCTCTTACTGTGTTTGTTCTGGGAAGAGTACTTTCTCCCATAGGAATGGGGTGGAGGGGACTCAACTGGAAACAAGGGGACTTTCCTGAAAGTACGGAGGCTTGTGGCCCTGGTCTTCCAGACCAGCCGAACTGACCAGATTGATGTCTATCTTCCAAGCTAGAGGTCTTGCCTGCCATGCTGGGGCTCTCTCTCACACACTCTCACACACACACACACACACACACACACACACACAGTAAAAGTTTCCACCACTTTTCTCAGGTTAGTTACTGGGCCTCACCCCACTGCCACTGCGCTGGCTCTTTGCTCTTTGTCCCTGGATCCCCCACACTCCCCTGTGACAGACCTCAGTGCTCAATATTCTCCTAGGTTCTTCTCTGGGTTATGTGGATTCAAATTCTGTTAAGAGTGAGACTTTATTAAGAGGCTTGGTTCTGATTAGTTCTGAAGGAAAGCCAGGAGAACTTAAAACAGTACCTGGTTTCTCTCCACCATCTTGGCCAGAAGTCCCTGGTCTCTACTTTCTAATTTTTTTTACAATCCTTTTTTGTGCTTAAGAAAATTATATTAATAAACACGAATCAGATTCAAGAAATAAGAGAACTAGAACTTCAAATTTTATAGCCCACTTAGCATTTGTGTATGCAGAATCATGAATACTTTTTTTTTGGAAGGTCCTGGATATAACAAATACTAATTATAACATTACTAAGTTGATTTAACAGAAAAGTCAAGAGATACAGCAGGTAGAGTGCTAGATTTAAAATCATAAAGTCCTGCATTCAAATCCTGCCTCAGTTGTATGATACTATATAAATCACTTAATGTTTCTATGCCTCAGTTTCTTCATCTGTAAATGGGAATAATGACAATTCTTCCTCATATGGTTGTTTTTAGTATAAAATGTGATTGTCTATTAAAAATATTGTAAACCTTAAAAGTTATATAAATTATATTTTCATTATTAACAGGAAAAAGGATAACAATTACCAACATAGGAGTTATTGCAGAATCAGTATTCTAGGTTCCATCAGTTAAACTGCAAGTTAGAAAGAAATCAAATGACTTCAGAATAAGAACCCCTTTCTTAATATGAATTCCCTCTATAATAAAGCTGCCAAATGTTTATTCACTCTTATTTTGAAAGCTCCAATGAGGGGAAATCCATGATTTCCTGAGTTCATTCCATTTTTTTACTGTTATCAAGACTAAATTTTTCTCCTGGCAACTTCCACCCATTGCTCATAGGACTGTTTTTGAGCCAATCACAAATCATATATGCAACATCACTTCAGAACTAATATCCCCTTAAGACTTCTCATCTCCAATCTAAGTATCTATAGTTCCTTCTATCTATGCTCAATTCCTCGTTGTAATTGACAACTTTTGAATGTTCACAAGTTTGTGAATGTCCATTCCAAAAAATGTGGTGCCCAGAACTAAACACAATACTATAGATAGATGTGGTTCCGAAAGGGCAGAGAACAGTAGGACAATTATCTTCTTAATCCTGGAAATTTACCTCTTTTAATGTAATCTAATTTTCCTTAACTTTTTTTGAGGTAGGCTCTGCCCTTGAGCTTACATTCTAATAAAGACAACACATATCAGAAAGGAATGGTCCATGGTTGTCATATCATTCTGTTATTTTTTTTTACTTTGAAGCCCACAAAATCTTTCAGACAAGCATACTTCCTCTGTCTTATATTTGTAAGGTTGATTTTGTCCCAAATATAAAATTTAGATTTATTCCTATCAAATTTTATCCTATTAGATTTGGTCCAGTTTTTTCCCCCTATCAAAACTGTCATCCAAGGTATTAACATCCACTCCCAAGGTTGTTGATTAAAATTCAAGTAATTTAACAAAGTAATTGATAAAGATGTTTAACTGGATAGTGTCACGAACCTGGGAGCCTCATCCAATTTGACAAAGAACCATTAATGACTACTCTCTGGGAAATAGTAATTCAGACTGTTCTGCATTACCAAATTATACTACCATCTAGCCTATATCTCACCAAATTTTCCATAAGAATAATATGAGATCATATTAATATTTTGTTAATATCTTTGTCTGATAATGTTTGTCCTTCATTCTCAAAGAAGACAATGACATCAGAGAGGTGATGCCATGACAAGCACATGAATTGGATTTGAGTGAGGGAGTATTGTGATAAGTCACCAGGCTCACTTTCTCCTGCAGAGCCATCCAGGTCCAGTGACCAGATGTAGAGCAGGACAACTGGAGACAGCCCTGGCTGTGAGACAGTCAGGGTTAAGTGACTTACCCTAGGGCACACAGCTAATAAGTGGCAAGTGTCTGAGGCTAGATTGGAACTCTTTTCCTCCTAACTCCAAGGCCAGTACTTTCTCCACTGCACCACTCACTGCCTTATATCTTTGTCTAGATGCCTCCTGGCATGCTCAATTGGAATTCCAGTCAAGCCCAAGTAAGCTTGGAATGGTCCTTTTTTGGAGATTGTGTTGTGGATGACCCATAAGAGGGACCTTTCCTTCTGTTACTTAAAGCATCCACAGATATCCTCTTACTTCATCCTGTTTTTATTTGATCCCAATGACCTAAATTCATCCAATTCCAGGACTGTATCTAATCCACTACAATTACTTCTTAGGTTAAATTCCTGCTTTAGAAGTACAATAATTCTGAGTTAGAATGAAAGTTACCACAAAGGGAAATAATTATGATGACAAGGAAAAGAGGGAGTTAACTAAGAAAAATTGTATGGATATACAGAAAACTCAACAATATAGATTTTTTTATAAAGACATGAAGAAGATGTAAGGAAGATCAGATAACAGTCTGAATACAAAATGATGCAACAAACCTATAAAATAATAATCAGTTTCACAGATTGTGACCTAGAGACCCTCAAAGACATCTGGATATTTTCTTCCTTAACTGCTATTATATTTAGTAGTCACACACTCTTTTATTCTGTCCTTCCTAGTCCAATGATAATTCTTTTTAGAAGAAAATAACAGAAGCAAAATAGCTAAACAGCTCTACTTTCTATCCCTCATTCTTGATCACTGTTACAACCCTTTAACAAAGGTCTTTTTTAATCTACTCTTTTTTTTCCAAATATGGCTTTTGTTTTTGCTTCATAAGTTATCATTGTTCTTTTTTAAGGGACTGCTGTGTGTGGGAGTACTGTAAAGCTTCATCACATGGTGTCCTCTAGCACCAGAACATTATTTACTGGTTAATTGAAGAGTACCATGGGAGTGGGAGTGGACTGGGGAGGATAGTTAAGCACTTGTATTTGGTTTAATAAACAGAGTACTAGGAGAGCTTGGAGGATTTCCCATCCTTGTCTCCCACCCCTTCAATGTTCACATAAGGATAGGCAGGAACCTAATATATCCTGAGAAGCTATCTAGCAGGAACTTAACAAATGGTGCCCGAACAGGGACACAAAGGCAGAGCTATCTGAGTGGAGTCCAGGATAAGGACCAGCAGATACAAACAACATCCTGAAGCAGAAGACTTCAGAAGAGGTAAGAAATTAGTTACCATGGGGCTGATTTTAAGGAAGTTGGAACAAGGAGGTATGGAGGAAAGCAAAGGTAAAGGGAAAATGTATTCACATCCATGGCCTTAGGTAGAACAAATAAAGAAATATTATCAAGAAAAGCCTAGCATCAGTCCTACAGCACCTAGGGAAGAAACTTCAGCAGTACAAAAGGCCATCAAAAAAGCAAAAGATCAGGGAGACAGTTTGATGGATCTAGTAGCTGAGTTTCAGTCACATCCTGTTTTTGAGGAGCTAGATCCTTTTAATCCAGGAAACTTTGGGTGAAGACATAAGCCACTAGATATAAAAGTAGTCACAGATTTAAAGAAGGCAGTTGGGGAATACGGGGCAAGATCACCTTTTGTCTGGCTACAGTTGAATACTCTTCCATGCTCTATAGTAACACCTAATGATTGGAAGCAGATAGAGCATATTTGTTACCCAGACAGTCTGTTTTTTGGATGACAGAGTTTATAGAACAATGTACACAGATGACTTTGAGGCATGCATAAGGTTCCAATGCCACCACATATTATGAACAATTAAGTGGCACAGGTCAATTATTCAACAGATAAACTATATTATGGGTTAGAAACATATGAAAGAAGTACTACCTGTGTAAAGAATGCTTGGGGATGTATTCCAATACAAAATGAAAAGGAAGAACCATTTTTACTGGTTAGACAAAGAAATAATGAGGCTTTTGCAGATTTCTTTGCCTGAATTACAGGAGGCAACAGGAAGAACCTTAGGATATATAGCAGGAATCAATGTATTAATAAAACAATTAGCATGGACTAATGTGAATGCTGACTGTCAGAAAGCAATGATAGGCTTAAGAAGGGATGCCACCACTGAGGAAATCATTTAAGACAGAGTAGGATCTCAGGAGTATCACATAGACTGAATGACAGAGGCATTTGCTAATATGCATATGGGAAATAAAGAGAAACAGACTTGCTTTGTTTGTAGAAAACCTAGACATTTAAAGAAAGATTGTTGGATTGCTCTAAGAATTAAACCCAGAAAGGTCAGAGCATATTATCCTAAAACTCCATGCTCAACTTGTAAAAAGGCAGGACACTGGACATCAGAATGTAGACAATGAAATTTAAATGGCGAAAGGGGCCCTCTCCCAGGGGTCTCTCAAAAACAATCATGGGTATAACAGTTCAAGACCAGCAGGAATGGAAAAAACCAGTAGGCTACTTTGGCAGCAAGCCAATCCATATCAAACTATTAAGGGTCAAAAGTGCTGGGAAATTTAGAGTACTTCCATAAGCTTTTAGTGAAGTCCCTATTCACCTTTGCAATTAACAGATGAGGAGTTTGCAATCATTTTGGCTCCACCAAATCCAGAGTATACTCACATTATACCTTTAGTAAAGCACCTGAGTGTGGAAATTTTCTCTATTGCAATAGTGGATGCTAATAACGATGATAGCTACATAAATGAGAACCAATGCATAGCCCAGTTATGTGTTTTCTCAAGATCTGGTATAAATAGGAAAGAAGGTGAGTTGAAAAGGGAGCCAAAACAGAGAAACTACAATGAAATTATGTTTACAACTACGATTTCTTCAGAAAAAACTCTTTGTGTTATCCATGTAGAAGGAATTGCTTTCCTAGGTTTGATTGACACTGGGGCAGATGGGACTGTTTTCCCCTTAGAAAACTGGCTACAAGCTTGGCCTAAGCAGGCTGCCTATACTAACTTAGTGGGCATTGGAGGTCAACAGGAAACAGAAATTTCTTGTCAATCCTTGAAATGGAGAAAAGAAGATAAAGCAGGGACTGTCACTCCTTTCATAGTTGAAGTACTCTACAATATTATGGGGAAGAGATATATTTTGTCAATTAAGGGCTAGAATTGTTACAGATTCTTTGATTGTGGTTGCTGCTGAGTTGGGGAGTGGCTTCTTCAACAGCATTCCACCACCAGAGAACCAGCACCATGAATGGGATGTGGGGTACCTACTGGCTGTTCCTTTTGGCTGCTGTTGCTTGTCTGGCTGCACTATGCATGTTAAGCAAGACCCAAACCCCTAAACCTGTGAACAATTTTAGAGACTTCTTGTCATTGCCACAGACACTGATGCAGACCCTGACACAGACCCTGACCCCTACAACAAATTCCACTTCAGAAGCCACATGAATTTCTGTCTCTAGCCTACAGCCAAGCACACCAGGAATCTTGCTATGGTACCAGAAAGCCATGAAGTACACACTAACTGCACTTACTGTGTTGAGAGCAAAAATGTCACATGTTATTGGACAGTTTGTAATGGTGTTGACTACCATTCAGAAAATGCAACAACTCCAAATTGTACTGTTGTCAACAACTCAAGTAATTTCAAATGCTCTCTCTCATTCTCTGCTGTCCCCACCTTCTGCAGAGGGAAAGGAGAAGGAGAAGGGAAAACTTCCTTTTTGGAACTTCGAAATTCAAGCCATGTCTCAAAAGGAATGCATGCTTCGCTGCAGAAAGGGCAAGACCCCGCCCCCCAAAAAAACTTAGTTTAAAAATGAATGCCTTCAGGTTGGGGGGGGAATTGGACAATAGTCTATTTATTGGGAAGCTTCATAGTCAATTAGTCAAGAAAAAGGGGGAAGAAGACTTTTTTTTCTGGGACTGGAAAAATTCAGATTTCATCTTCTGAATAAAGCCTGTGCTTATGGCTAATATTTTGGTGCATTATGTGTGTATATGTGTATTTAAACATCTATAGGACTTTTTACAGCTCTGTACTGGTCTGGAGAGGTGGGAAAATGTTTCTATATTCTGAGATCTGGTACTGGCCAGGGTATCAATCTCAGCTTGGTAAATGTGATACAAGAGAGTTGTTTCTGTGTTTGTGTTAGTGTCTAAACTCGTGTGTGTGTGTGTGTGTGTGTGTGTGTGTGTGTGATTCAGATCTTAAAAAGGTAAAGTTAAATGTTGCTCCTTTTGGTATAAGTTTTGAATTTATTTGTGTAAAAAGGTCTAATTTAAGTAATTAATGTAGTTGGGATCTGAGCCTATCTTCTCATACCATTTGAAAGTTTGTAAGTTGAGTAATTTAGTCAACCAAGTTTTGTAACAAGTCTTAAGAATTTGTGAGTGTTAAGAAGGAAAATACAATTGGGATACATTGTATTTCAAGGAATTTGGGAATATTGAATCATATATAATCTACTGATTTCTTTTGGGAAAGAGATATTTGTACTATCTGTTTTGTTTTGATGTTAAATTGATATAATTGTCAAACAGTTACTTATGTTCTATTTTCTTTGTCTCATCTATCATCACACACTTATGGTAAGGGAACTATTTCTGGGATGAATCTGTGGATTCATGCATGATATAATGATGGAAATATTATTTTGTAATTCATGTTAATTGATTTGTATGCTTAGTTGTTTTTACTATTTTTAAATTGGCATTTGTTTGTACTATTTTTGAACTTCTGTTTACAACTTATGTGGTATCCATTATGTAACTGAATTAAGGAATTTTACTTCAAAAAAAAGGCAAAAAGTGGGGTAAGGGACTATTTGTGTGGGAGTACTGTAAAGCTTCATCACCTGGTGTCCTCTAGCACCAGAGCATTATTTACTGATTGATTGAAGAGTGCCACAGGAGTGGAAGTAGACCAGGGACTGGGGAGGATATTTAAGCACTTGTATTTGTTTTAATAAACAGAGTACTAGAAGATCTTGGAGAACTTTCCATCTTTGTCTCCCACCCCTTCAACATTCCCCTGGGTAAGGATAGACTAGCTGGCAAGAACTTAACACACCCTGAGCAGCTAGTCTAACAGGAACTCAACAGTTCTTATTTTTTCTTACCAACTTTGGCATATTCATAAAATTAAAACTACTAACCTTTTTTTTACAGGGTTGTTTTGCAGTTTTTTGCTCACCTTTTTTTTTAACATACTTTTTCTTCTATTTTCTATACACATCTTTTTAAATCCAAGTGAGTTGAGAGGTAAATCCATATTGGTCTCTTTGAGTTACTTCCCCTTTTTCTTCTCATAAGAATTTTTTCCTCATAATTTCATTATTGAAGGCTTACCATCCCTCCTCAGATAATTCCTCTGTATTTTTGTAATTATATTCTCATTGCATGGGATACAGTTGATGCCATTTTTAAATTCTTCAAAATTTGTTCTCTCCAAATCCAGAATGAATACCAAACCACTCTGGATTATCCTCTCTTCTACCATAAATTTTTCAAGATTGAATGGTCACTTCACTTCTTCTACAATGGTCCCTCAATTTCTACCACAGGTTGGAATTTTTTCCTTATTTGTAAACCCAGAACTGAAGAAGTTCCCTTCATTGGTTACTCTGTCCTTTCAAGATAAATTTTAAATTAAGGAATGTCAAGATTTTATTTTCCTTGGAACAGAGAATCAGAAAAAGAGAACTCCATTGGTTGTCAAGAAAATTGAAGTCAGTCATCACTGCTATATAATCATTTGTTCTAGGTTCCTGATTTATTTCCTGCATTTTCCATTTATTTCTCTTCTCTGTCCAGGTGGTCTGTAGCACATTATTATGAAAATATCTCTTTTATTCCTGTTTCTCTCAGTCTTCTCCTACATGCCACTATGATTCTTCCTTCTCATTCTTGTATTTGCAAATATAATTGCATCTTCTTAATATAAAATACTACTCTACTCCTTTTTTAACCTAGCATTTTACCTACTAGCACATTATGCTTTAGAGAATAGACTATTTGAATTGCAATTGGAAGATTTGTTTAGCTCCTACATCAGATATTTAGTAGCAAGTCTTTCAACTTCTCAGGCTCTCACATTTCTCATTTGTAAAATTTGAAGGTTGAACCTGCTCACTTCCAAAGTTCTTTATACCACTCTACAATCCTTTTCTTTTTTAATAAAATTCTGGAGTCGCAGACTACTTGAATAGGGGTGACTATGAGAAAAACTGGTCAGTTTAATAAGGTTAAAGTATCAGAGTCTTGATGTTGTCTCCTTGATAAAATTTGAAAATTCTCATTAATTGATTAAATCCTGGCATTTGAGGAGGATAGGATTTTATCTGATTAATATAGATCTGAGTTTTCCTCTGTGGATGAGACCACTAAAAATGGAGCAGATGACCTTCCAAAGAGTCAAAGAGTTAATAAGAGAGTACAGCCCCACAGATATTATATCTTGAAGAGCAAATATTCTCCATAGGTTAAAAAAGTAGATAGAGCAATGAATCTGGAGTAAAGAAGACCTGAATTCACATCTTGTTTGCACTTAGTGTGGGATCTTAGGCAAGTCATTTCCATCTAGCTCAGCTTTCCTCAACTGTATAATGAAAATAATAATAGCATCTTTGTCTCAGGATTGCTGTAAGGATTAAATGAAAATATTTACAAAGTATTTTGTAAGACCTGACGTCCTCTATAAATATCATCATCATAATCATTTTAGTACTTCAAAGACCCATTATCTTATATTGGTACAATTACTCAACTGATGCAAATCACCACCTTTTCTTTCCAAGAAGAAAAAATTCTAAAGACACAGAAAGAAATAATCCTGATGAGGAGGAAAAGGGGAAATTAACTAAGGATATATGTATATATATATATATGTATATATATATATATATATATATATATATATGTGTGTGTGTGTGTGTGTGTGTATGTGTGTGTGTGTGTGTGTATTTATATGGAATGCAACAATCCATTTAGGTCCTTAAAACACAAGTACAGAAAATGGAAAAGGGCAGATAATATAGAAGGCTTAAAAAAGAGAGACATAGACAAGAGTGGACAGTTTCATGAATTGTTGCTATCCAGATATCCACCATTTAGTATGAAGACTCTTGGGAAAAAAAGTTTCTGGGTTTATAAAATCAGAATCTGTCACAAAGCCCATACTTGAAGCACTTCTGATTTAGCAAGGGCTATCTGAACTTGTCTTCTGTAGTTCTTTAAGAACCAGAATCTTTCAAAGTAAATATTTTCCCCAACTCTAAAATATGGAAAACAAAAAAAATTAAAATGTTCTTAATAAATTACATTTGTCAAGTCACATTCAAGAGGAAAAATTGATCTAGTTCACTACCTTGCTATGATGAAGCTAAAGTTGAAGAAGAACTAAAAATCTTCCTAATGATAAATGACAGGAGAAAGAAACCCTAGAGATAAGTAAAACCTAGAGGAAAAAAATGTTTCTGTAAGTACTTACATTGAATGCAAGTAATTAGAGTTAAGACCAAGATGAATTTTTAAAGGTGTTAACAGGGTGGTTTAAAAGTATAAACCACTATATGACTCCTATATCAGATATAAATCTGTTCGGTTGGTCAAGAAGGCCAATATATACAAATATGAGTTGTCTTAGATGGGTAGCAACATCCCTAAGACTACTCTCGAAACCATCACTCAAACTTCCAGGCCAGGTTTCAGAATTTTTCTAAATAAACAAGTCTAGCAGCAAAGTAATCAAGCTTCCAGGCAGTCTAGTCCCTTCTTTACAGCTATGCCAAAGGACTGCAATGAAGAGAGTTAAAGACTGAGACTGAATTGCCAGAGAGTTTTATCCTATCCCACATTAATCATGTAGTCAAAGACTAGACCAACAGGAAACTGTACCAAGTAAGATACAAAGACAGATACACCTAGGGCTATTGGAAAAAAAAAAGTTGAAGAAGGATGATTTGCTGAGTGAGGGAGGAAGCTACTTCAGGGAATATGTCTCCCTTGTACCAGGAAAGAATACCTGCTATGAACTCAAGAAATAATTTCATTAGTAATTGTTGTGAGATTACCCTTTAAATGTTCTCTACATTTTGCACTTTATGATGGTGTCTGTCTTGTCCAAAATGTTTTTATTTGTAGGAGATTATGTACCAGATTTTTCTGGAGATTGTTTTTGTACCAACTATTTCTGCTATACCTGAAGAGATACAAATACCCTTTCTAAAACCTAATTGTCTGGATGATAATCAATGGGAAGTACACTACTGGGGGTTTGTGAGCAAGTCATAGAAACCTCTCCCACCCTAAATTTTACACCTAGAACCTCTGAAACCTCTCCTAATATTTGAGTGAAATTTTAGGGAGTAGCCCCAGGGAGGTTGCTACCCATGTAAGACAACTTACATTTGCATACATTTTGAGTTTCACATGTTACTTCCCCTGTAATACATATGAAACATACGGTACATATGTAAAATCTTTTACAAATCATAAAATACTGGTTTTAAATTGTAATTTTCATTATTATTTATTATTATTATTATCATCATCATCAAGGACAAGGAAAAGCATAAGGAAGTAGGCTCAGAGGAGGTTTTTTAAATTTTATTGTTATTCAAGGCAGAGTGACTTCCCCAAGGTCACACAGTTAGGCAATTATTAAGTGTCTGAAACCAAATTTCAACTCAGGTCCTCCTGATTCTAGGGCTGGTGCTGTATTCACTATACCACCTAGCTGCCCTCAGAGGAGTTTTTTTATTCACCCAAGCTCATGCAGCAAGTACAGAACAAGCATTTGAACCCTGGTCTCTCAATTCTTTTTTTTTTTTGCTTTTTGCAAGGCAATAGGGTTAAGTGACTTGCCCAAGGTCACACAGCTGGTGATTATAAAGTGTCTGAGACCAAATTTGAACTCTTCTCTCCAGAGCCTGTGCTCTATGCACTGTGCCACCTAGCCGCCCCTAGGTCTCTCAATACTAAGGACTTTTCCACCATACCAACTTTTAAAGGATTCACTATAAGCCAAAGCAGAATTTCTCAACCTCTTTGAAGAAACAAAACTCTTCTTTTTTGTTTAACTTTGGCAGTTAACTGGCAATAAGACTTTAACTTGGTTTAGAATACAGATTTAATAAATGCTTTTTGGTTAATTTTAAAACTAATACTGAGGGGCGGCTAGGTGGCACAGTCAATAGAGCACCGGCCCTGGAGTCAGTACCTGATTTCAAATCTGGCCTCAAACACTTAATAATTATCTAGCTGTGTGGCCTTGGGCAAGCCACTTAACCCCATTTGCCTTGCAAAAAAAAAAAAAAAACCTAAAAAAAAACCTTAATACTGAAAATTAATGTCATCAAATGAAAAGATTTATTTTAGATCACTTTTTCTGAATCTAACAAACATCTTTTTAATGAGAAAGTATTTACTTGGTTTTGATAACTATTTTGCAGTAGGGAACAATATTGAATATGATAATTCATCTCATAAGATACTTCATAATTAATTTCCCTTCTTTGCTTACATAAATTACTATTTGGAAGAACTGTTTCAATTCATCACAGATCTGCATTAAAAAACTGGGTTTTGTCCTTCAATTCACCATTTGTTGTTTGTGATTTTGAATATAATTTTGGTGGAACCATGTGTTATTCCAAATGTTATAAGTCTTCTATAACTAATTCCATTTTAAATGTCTACTAGCTCAGATCTCCTCTACTATTCTCTTCAGGTTTTTAACTGCCACCACTTCTAGTAGAATTGAGAATATCTATTATTCCAACCATCTCTTGATCCTCTATAATAACTCAAAATTCCTTTCAGCTTTTGTTTTTGATTTTCTTTTAAAATGGGAACTAGCACAAAACATTTCAAAAAACATACAATGGATGTGGCAGGGAGAGGGGAGAGTTTAAGAATTACAATAACAGCTAAATTAATTTTTTTTAAAGTTAAGTTTCACATTTTATAAAGGTTCAGGATACTTGGTGGGTCTGCTTATTTCCCTCCTACATAATTTCTTTTTTGCACCATTGGGGTCTTTATGTCAACCCATTTCTGGGACCTTGCTGTGGAAACTGGCTGGTAATGCAGCTATTCACAAATGTTGAAATACTTCTTTCATTCAGTGATTATGATGGTGGTCTAAACAGAACCTACAATTCAATTCACTTTAGTTAAATGTGTATTGAAGCCCACTATATTCCAGTTACTGTGATAGATACTAGGGATGTAATTATTATTGTTGTTGTTTTTAAAAACAAAATAACAGCCTCTGCCCTTAAAGAGCCTGCATTCTACTGAACTTAAACGGCACATACAAATATTAAGTCCTGCTCAAGGTACCTACTTTGTACCTACCTCACAACTCTCCTCATACCTATTAACTATACGATCTGATCTGGTCTGGTCTGGACTGATCTCACACTGCTAGTCTAGTTTATCTGAAAAGGACTATCACAGCAGAGCTACACTCAAATTCTCTCAGAATCTTGGGGATTAACTTAATAAGAATACTCACCATTCTGGCTCTTAATTGCCCATTGATGCTTTTCTGATAATTATCTTTTGTAATTGAAGAAGACCATGACATCATATGAATGATAGCATGACTTGCACATTATATTGATTATAGTGAAGGAATTTTGGGGGCAAAGATAGTCTTCTCATTGCCTTTACTAGAACCTTCTTCACACAATGGCCTGATCTAATAGGAAATAGGACTTCTGATGATAGTCTGGATATGGTGGGAGACCTTGGCCTATTGGATGAGGTTTCCAAAACACCAGGCAGAACTTAGGTATAGTAATTTTGAGGTGACAAATTTGCAACAATATGCTAAAGCTAACCTGTTTCTAGATGCTTTTCTGGTTATACAAATAGCCACTCACAATAATGATATTTTAGATCTTAAACATTACTTTGTATTTAACAATAAGTCAAAAGAAATAACCATAGGTACTCATGATTAATCAAATGCATCAATAATAAATACATCATAATCCACATATAAACCTGAGTTATAATCTAATATCAGGGTACTTAATATTGGTGAGAGAAAGTAGGCACACACATATAAATCTAGCAAGGGGGCACATGAGTGAAGAAAGTTCATGTACACAGAATAATTTATTTTTCTCTGTAATTGTAACTTTTTGCCTCAGTAATTATCCATAAAATTTCCTTCATGAATGAAGCTTCTGTGTTGAATTGATGTTTCTATTACTAAACTGAGGTGATCCACAGTGTACTTAACTAATATCGCACTAAATATATCTCAGACAAACTAGTTATATAGTCATAGCTCTAAAATTAGTCTTTCTGCATTTGTCTCTTCCCTTAATTTTCTAGGTTCAGAATATAGACATTAATTTTGCAGTTGTTGTTCAGTCGTTTTCAGTAGTTTCTGACTTTCCCTGACCCCATTCTTGGCAAGGATCCTAGAATGATTTTCCATTTCCTTCTCCAGCTCATTTATCAGATAAAGAAACTGAGACAAACAGGGTTAAGTGGTTACTCCAGGGTCACATAGTAAGTGTCTGAGCTCAGATCTGAACTAGGGAAGATTAGTCTTCCTGAATCTGGGTCCTGTACTCTATCCATGCATCACCTGGCTGTCCTCCAGGTAAATTATATTTGTTCAATGATTCCACAACAGTACTGGGTTTCATATTTTTCCAGGCATTAACCTAAGAGTTATTCTAATCACTGAAGCCTATTCCATTCACTCCAGTCTTCAAAATTCAGTCATACCTACTTGTTTCAGAACCCCAAGTCAGAAAATGCCTTCTGATGTATAACAGGATTCTGAATACAAACTGATTTCAGCAACAAAGTGAATGAGATAATATATTAAACACAGACAAAAATAATAAGTATAAAATATTAAAAAATATGTATACAAAAGAATTTTGGGACACGGGTGAGATGAGAAGTTAATGACTGGAAATGTTTCATTTTGCAGATACCACTTTAAATGAACCTTAAATGGAGCCAAGAATTCTAAGAGATGAATGGAGGAGGGAGAGAATCATGGCTATAAGGGATGACCTATGCAAAGACTAGGACAGAGGTGATAAAATGTTATATGTAGGATACATTGGCAAGTATGCCAGTTTGTCTAGATTATAAAGTATGAGAGTAATATGAAATAAATTTGGGGGAAAAAATCTTTCTTCTATAATCTCCTAGACTGGTTGTCTTAGGTTATTTTGGCTATAGAAAAACTTATATTACTTGCTATCCCCAAATCCCTCATGGAGGGGGGAAAAAAACCCTTTCCTCATCTGATCCCCAAGGAGATAACCAGAGCAACAAAAACAAGGCTCATTTATCTTTCAAGGACATTTGCTCTGGGCTAGGTATAGTTAAGATCATTCTGGTGACTCAGGCTTAGAATTAGAGTGAAATGAAATACTCATGGACAATAAAATGCAATAAAAAAATAAGTTCACTTACAATAAGAGATTTTTAAGGAACCAATTACTTATTCAAGTTCTCCTTCAACTCCATACTCTTCATGACAAAACTGAGTTAGAAAGATATTCTATAGTGCAGTGAGAATTCTCCTAAATCTTCAGTGCACCAATCCCCAATAGGCTGAACTTTTTATATGTCAGGCAATGAGGAAATCATTTTAATGATTTAAACCAAGGTCACTTGAATCAAACTATATCCTAAATATGCCCTCCTTTATCTCTTAAAAGAAAACCAATTTAAACTATGTAAAACACCTGTCACTTTCTAACACATCTCACCAATGGGGAACAAGGATACAAAAAAATCTTTATGAGATCTTTGGACCATTTAAACAGTCTTAAGATTATTATGGAACAATTCTGAGTTCAATCTTATGAGGAATACATCATAGGCATCACTGGAGGAGGACAATTATCCCTTCCACATTGCAACGTTTCCCATTGCAGTTTCAATATATCATAGGTTGCCATAAGAAATTAAATGAGAACTTTGAGGGAATTTTGCAGAAATTACAAATGACACACAAAGACTAGCAGATGACATGTGAAGGCCCCAGATGACACAGGAAAAAGTTGAGAAACTATGAAAATTAATAAAATATATGTGAAATATTATATAACATCAACATATTTTCTCTTTTAATACCACAACAATTCAGACTTCTTCTCTGCTACAAAAGGAGGGACAAAATATCACACAGATTTTACAGATCACAGGGACACCATACCCCTAACCCCCTTGATGAGTTTTACACAAATAGTTTAACACAAATAAAGGAAGTATAAAAATGCCACATAATATAAAAGTTCTCTTAAAAGTTTAGTCCTTGCAATGAATATTATATGAAGAGCAGTTCACAGTGAGTATAATGATGCAAAACAGTGTTAAAAATTAAGAGTATCACCAGGAACATTGGGGATATATCATCAATAACAATACCTCCAGTAGTCATTAATCCCCAACCCAGATCAGTGTCAGATATAACTAATAGGTTGTGAGCTTCTAATGGATTCCAGGAGCTGAACCCAAACTAATATTTGTCCTGATACTCCCTGGTTTAATAGTCAAAAAATCTCTCCCTCCTTGGGAGCCCCAGTGATGAGATGATAAGAATTCCTAATTCATTCTAAGGTCTCCTCTTAGAAGATCTCTCCTTCTCCAAGACCTGAAGGAAGATTCATTCCCACTCACCCAAGGTCCCAAGAGTGCTACCAAGTTAATGAAAGGACTTCCTTTCTCCTTTATGAATTCTTTTTCACTCTGTGTAAATACAATTATACCTCATCCAAAATATCATAAAATAAAATGTTCACATGGTTCCCAAGGTCTTCTATCAAACTACCCCATGGCATAGAAAATATGCCAATGAAAGGTTACCTTAACCATTTTCCCAGGATACATAACATATTCAGAGAGGTCAAAAAACCCAAGGTCTGTGCAATTCCTGAGCAAATGGAATAAGGAAGAGTTGGAAGGGGTCAACCCACATTATATCTAAAAACAATCCATCTGCATCAGATGTCTTCCTAGACATTCAATCCAAGAACACTCTAACCAGAATCTTCTACATTTTATCAGGTTAGATCAATTTCCCATAGTCCCAGTTTCTGGGAGGACATCCAGTATCAGAAGTATGATATTGAAACTTTTTGTTTTGTTTTGTTTTGTTTTCAAGAATCCCTTCTATAGGGGTGACTAGGTGGTACGGTGGATAGAGCACCAACCCTGGATTCAGGAGGACCTGAGTTCAAATCTGACCTCAGACACTTAATAATTACCTAGCTTTGTGACCTTGGGCAAGTCACTTAGCCCCATTGCCTTGTTATAAAAAAAAAGAATCCTTTCTATCTTTCATCAATGCTAGTTACTTGAGGATGATTTTAAGACCCATTCAAAAAAGTGAATTTGTCATTTGCAGGTCCAATCTTGGTTGACCAGAATTTTCCTTAGGTTTCATGAATATATGAAAGCACTAAGATGACTTAACAATCTTTAGGTAGCTAGAACCAACTGAATTTAATACCTAGTTATTAAGAATAATTAATTATGATAGCAAAGTACCATTGTATCCCATCTGCCCCATCTCCTTTTCTCCATATCAGATCAATCTCAAGATGTCTTGGAGTCTGCCACCAAAGTGAATTAGTCTGTCTGTTTAAGCCAGCATTTCTTGGATAAGTATTTATATTTTGATACAAGTTAACAGTCATAACAGCAATTGCAATGAAACCACTACCTAGATATAATCCATTTGTTATCTGGAATATGGGGAAGAACTGAATATGTGGTCTCTCCCGATAGAATGTAAGCTCCCTGAGGGAAGGAACTGTTCATTTTTTTCTTTGTATCTCCAGTGAATGTCCGGAGCTTTTCTCCAGAGAGCAGGTTCCAAGATTCAGAGAGAACAAAGCAATGCTGTGGTGCTGAAGGGAGGAGATTCATAGCATTCATTCTTCAGCAGTGGACAGTAATGGGGAAAGTAGAGGAGGTAGCAGGACCACAAGTCTACACACAAATTCATCCATAAATCAATCTGCAAATCCATGAGCCCACACTATCTTCCCACAGGGCAAGGCATTCAGAGGGGCATAGAACAAAGCCAGCATCATGCCAGTTTTGAGAACTACATAGATCTTGTATAATGGTGACTAATGGAATTCACATGTAGTCAAAAGACTTGCTTTTTATTCAGCAAAAAGAACAATAGAATGTAAGTGCTAAATAAATACTTGTACTTAAGGGGCACCAGGTTTTTCTATTTGTAACCTAATTAATTTGTCTAAATTTCCTTAACATGAATGATTGGGTTCATGGTATGGATTCTTGATTCACAGTGGTATCTACAGCTAATTTTGTACCCCTTACCTGGTGGAACCTCCGGAGTTACTATGCCTAAACACTAAATTCCACAGCTGCTTTAGAAGGGCAAAAAATTTATTTGGGACAGACATTTGCAGCTAAGCAACAGAAAATAATCACAGCTCTTAACTTTCAGTCTCTTCCTCCCCATCCATTCTCCCCATAACTGATAAAACTATTTCTCAAACATATCTTACCACATCAGTCCCTGTCCTTGGATCTTATTTTGAAATCTTGATCTTGGCTTTCTCTAAATTAGGATATAAACTCCTCTCTTTGGCATTTAAAGCTCTCAACTATCTGGCTCCTATACCTGTCCATGATTGTTTTCCTCTTTCATGCATTCTAAACTCAAGTCAAACGAGTTTCTTCATTATTTCCTATATCATGTGGGTAGATGGATTATTGTTAAACCTATGGGCAGCAATTCATCTTCTACTCCCATTCCTTTTCTCAGGCTGTCCTTCTGAACTTGGAATGTTCTTATTCCTCTCTACTTCTTAAAATCTTTAGCTTTATACAAGGATTATGCAGGTTCCACTTTTTTTAATAGAGCTTTCCTGATCCTGCCACATAGTAGTGCTACACTGTCCCCCATCTCATTCTAATTACTTTGTATACCTGAGTATATTTTCTATGCTCTTAAAAATTTCATTAAAAAAAGAATAAAAAAGGGAAAAATGTTTTACTAAAAAGTAAATTGTACTCAAAAAATAAATAAATTTTTACTCTGTTTAGAGGGAAGAGAGTCTTAAAACAAAAATATAAACTTCTCCCCAAGAGTAAGTTTACATAGAGATATTTATATATTCATATGAAGGGAACAAAATGTGTATCAATTAATCCAATTTACAGCTTGTGGAGAAAGTCCAGGCTGAGGCTCATCAAAGGAAAAGGCATCAAAGAAGTTGCAGCTGTCCTGACTTCCCTGAATTATTTACATTCTTGTTCTTAGCAAAGTCTGAATAGTTAGGACAAGGAGTCTCTTAGTTTAAAGTGACATGTTATGTTCCTGAGGCTTTTTGCTGCTTCTTCAAGGTAAAATTTACTGGTTCAACTAAGAATTAGCACCCTTTATATCTTTATCACCTGACAGTAGCAAAAATGAATGTTAGTTGGAAGCAGGGACTGTCCCATTTTTCTGTCTCTCTGGTACCTGGAAATATCTTACTAGAGCACAAATCTAATAACATAGAAATTGCCTTTTAGTTCACCTTTAAATTCCTTTTAATCCTTACTTGTGAAAAGTTAAGTCCTTTGCCATGTTGAAGAGGCAAACTCTGTTGTCCATGTGATCCCCATAGGCAAAGAAAAGTAGGAACCTACCTTCCAAACCATTAAACCTGCATTCCAACAATCCCTAAGCTAATTAGTTTCAATGTGCAGCTTAAAGGAAATCTAAAGCAAATGGTACAAATCAATGTTATCACCTATGAAAGAAAATGAGAAGAAAGAAGGGAGGAAGGATGGATATACATACATAAATGATCAGGTGTATTTGTACTTTGGAGAAAATAAGAAAAAAAACTAAAAACTAAAAAATTCCATTTATACTGAAGGTTTTTGTCAACGACACTAAAGACACTGCAGACTCGCAATAAAATATTGATCATCTGTAGCTTAGATTTGTCAAAGAAATCAGTAAATTATATAAAAAAGGAATAAGGGAAAGCAAACAACACTAGGTGTAGCATAAATGTATTTATTATATTTGTAGTATTTGTGTTTCCTCCTGCTTAGTCTCTGAATATATCTTTGTTTCTTGGAAAATACAATTGAAGATAGTTGCTTTAAAAAATCTCAAATGCAATACACATAGGACTTTTTCATTGATGTCTAAACTAAAAGTTTTGTTTTGTACTTAATAAAAATGATCAAATGTTTACAATTTTATTTATAAAGAAAATAATATGTATAACCTTTTGAAAGAGAGTGAATTCTAAATTACTTGGTCAGTGAATGCAATGGCAACATAACTATGAAGGAAAGTGGATTGTAAAGTACAAGAGAGAAGGTGCCAGCTATTATGAGCAGGGAACATATCTCATGGAAAAATCAGGTAAGGTAGATGTCTGCACATAGTAGGTGCTAATTAATAATTGTTGAAAGGATTGAATATATCTTCCAGTTGATATTTTTCTCTACCTATTTAAAATACTTTGTACTGTCTTGCATACACATATCCCTAACCATGTCAAATTAACAGGTGTGCAAACACTTTTAGAGTGTGCACTTTTTTGTTGTTTTTTTCTTTTTTCTTTTCTTTTTTTTATTTAAATTTATTTTTTATTCTCATTTTGTACAAATGTTTTTCTTTACATTAATAAAATATACTTGTTTACAAGTAAACAAAATACTCCTCCCCCCATGAATATAGATAGACTTGCTTGGGCAAAAAAGTAAAGGGGGGAGGAAAAAAATTAAAATTAAAAAGAAAATAATAGGAATAATTGTAGGTATGGCCAGGTGGTGCAATGGACGAAGCACCAGCCCTGGAGCCATGAGCACCCGAGTCCATATCCAGCCTCTTAAACCTAATAATCATCAAGCCATGTGACATGCAAGCCACCCGATCCCCACTGCCCTGCAAAAACCAAAAAGAAGAAAAAAAAAACCCAAAATAAAATAAAATAGTAATAATAGTAGGGATGGCTGGGTGGCAGACAGAGCATTGGCCCTTGAGCCAGGAGCACCTGGGTCCGAATCCATACCCCAGACACCCAATGATCACCCTGCTATGTGGCCCCAGGCAGGCCACCCAGCCCCACATGCCCTGTACCCTCCCCCAAATAATAATAACAAAAAAATGTGTTTCAGTCTTTGTTCCAACACCATCAACTCTGTAGTGAGTGGATCACATTCTTTATGATAAGTCCATCACAAAGGTTACTTCCATATTTTTCCAATGTTGCCATTGCTGATTGCAACTCCCTCCTTTCTTATTTATCCACTACCATGTACTATATTTTCTCTCTCCTTCCACTCTGACTCTGCTGTAGGGTTGCTGAGTGGTGCAGCAGACAGATCCCTGGTCCTGGGGCCAAGAAGCCCTGAGCCCCCATACCACCCCTTAGGCCCAGAATCCACCTAGCCCTATGGTCCTGGGCAGGCCATCCAATCCCAGCCCCTTGCAAGAAGTAAAAAAAGAAAATGTTTTATATCTGACCATTGTCCCCCCATGGTCCATCCTCTCCTCCTTTATTCACATCCCCACCCCTTCCCCCTGCTCCCCCCCTCCTTCTTACTCCAGTTGTCTATACCCCATTGAGTATATTTGCTGTTTCCTCTCCTAGCCATCTGTGATGAGAGCAAAGGTTCCCTCATTCCCCCTTGCCTCACCCCTTTCATATCATTGCAATAAAAAAAAATCTTATTATGTGAAATAGCTTCGACTATTCCCTCTCTCCTTTTTCTTTCTCCCATTCCATTTCCCTTTTTTTCTTATTGACTCCATTTTTACTCCATATTTTATCTTGGAATTCAGCTTTCTCCTGTGCTTCAATTATAAAAGCTCCCTCTACCTGCTCTATTAACTGAGATGGTTCATATGAATATTATCAGTATCATTTTTCTATACATGCAGTTCATCCTCATTAAGTCCCTCATATTTCCCCCCTCTCCTCCAATCTCCATGCTTCACCTGAGTCCTGTATCTGAAGATCAAACCTTCTGTTCAGCTCTGGCCATTCCAAAAGGAACCTTTGAAATTCCCCTGGTTCATTGAAAATCCACCTTTTTCCCTGGAAGAGGACATTCAGCCTTGCTGGGTAGTTCATTCTTGGCTGCATTCTAAGCTCTTTTGCTTTCCGGTATATTGTATTCCAAGCCCTACGAGCTTCCAATGTAGCTGCTGCTAAGTCCCGTGTGATCCTGACTGCAGCTCCATGATGTTTGAACTGTGTCCTTCTGGCTGCTTGTAATATTTTCTCTTTGACTTGGGAGTTCTAGAACTTGGCTATAATATTCCTAGGGGTTGTTGGGATCTCTTTCTCCGGGGGATCGGTGGATTCTCTCCATTTCTATTTTGGCCACTGCTTCTAGAATATCAGGGCAATTTTCCTGTAGTAATTCTTTGAAAATGATGTCAAGGCTCTTTTCCTGATCATGACTTTCAAGTATTCCAATAATTTTTAAATTCTTTCCTAAGTCTGTTTTCCATATCAGTTGTTTTTTCAATGAGATGTTTCACATTTTCTTCTAATTTTTCAATTTTTTGGTTTTGAAGTATTGATTCCTGATTTCTGGTAAATTCATCAATCTCCCTGAATTCTATTCTTTGTCTGAAGGATTTGTTCTCCTCAGAGAGTTTTCTTATCTCTTTTTCCATCTGGCCAATTTTGCTTTTTAAAGCATTCTTCTCCTCAATAACTTTTTGAACTGTTTTATCCATTTGACCTAAGCTGGTTTTTAGCATGCTATTTTCTTCAGCATTTTTTTGGATTTCCTTGACTAAGCTGCTGACTTCATATTCATGTTTTTCCTTCATCTGTCTCCTTTCTTTTCCCAGTTTTTCTTCTAACTCCCTCATTTGATTTTCAAAGTCTTTTTTGAGCTCTATCATAGCCTGAGCCCAATTTCTGTTTTTCTTTGAGTCTTTAGATGCAGGAGCTTGTGCTTCCTCATCTTCAGACTGAGTATTTTGATCCTTCTTGGGCTCATTTGCAAAATATTTCTCAATGGTCTTCCTCTTGTTTCTTTGTTCATTTTCCCAGCCTAAGCCTGTTTTTTGGGGGGTGTTTCCTGAGCTTTTGGGACACTCCCACAAGGGTCTCAATGTGTGAGGTTCTGTCCTCCCTCCTGGTCTGTGAATGACCATAAGTGCCCCCCTCTGCCATGGGGCCGAGGTGGGGGGGGGCCCTGCTGTTCTATGGGGGGGCCTAGACTGCGATCAGGATCTGAATGTGGTCAGAGCTCCAGAGTCCTGTTCCAGGGGCAGAGGACAGAGCTCTGCAGTCTCTCTTCACTCCCCTCCCTCAGCTCAATGGGCTCATGTCCTGGGGGGCTCCTGCTTACCAGCTCCACCTGCTTCTGTTTCCGTCTAGGCTGCCTAAAGACCAGGCTGCTGGCTGTGTGCCCTGAGGGCTGGGCTCCACATGCTCGCTCTGGCAGAGGTCCCGGGGCTGTTCCCCCACTTTGTGCCAGTGCTCCCTGGAGTGCAGCTCAGGAGACTCCCCCGCTGCTGTGAGCCATGGCTCCCAGCTCCCTGGGGCTGCCTCCGGGAGGCTGAAGTTCTTTGGCTCTGGTGGGCCACCCCTCTGGCAGGCCACCCCTCCGACCCCGGGGAGCAGAGCCTTTCTGCTCTTTTCCAGGTTACCTTGAGTAGGAGAACTGCCTCACTGGGTCCCTTTGTGGGTTCTGTCTCTCGAAAGTTTAGTTAGAGTCCTTAGTTTATGAGTTTTTATCAGAGAGCTCCTAAGACTGGATCCCTTCATGTTGCCATCTTGGCTCTGCCCTATACTAAGTGTGTGCACTTTTAAAGAGAAATAATTGTCAAATACTCATTCATGATATGTGTTTTATTTATTTATCAAACTAAAGAAACTGACACAAACTTTATTTAAAATTAGCTATTATTTATTTAAAAAGAAAATTTTAAATGAGATGCAAATACAAAGTTGTTGCTGTACTGAAAACCAAGCAGACCAAAAAAAAAAATAGTCAATTTTCATGATCTTTATCTTTAAGAAAATTAGCAAATCTGAACTGATCAAAACAGATTTAAGATTTTTAATCTTCCTGTCCTAGAACATGTGATACAGGGACTTCAAGTTCCTAGAATCCTTTCAGGGGACCCATGAGGTCAAAAGTATTTTTATAATAACTATCCATAAATAAATCCTACAAAACTTTTAAGAGTATGTTGAATAATTTTTAGGAATATAAAGTATCCTGAGACCAAAATTTTTGATAATTGTGCTAGAGAAGGAAATATTGATCACCATGTGTTATGGACTTTAATCTTATTGTAACTAACTGTTGAATAAAGTTACATATTGATGAGTTTACATATTGATGAGTGACTGAGGCTCTATTAGTACAATTCACTTCATAGATTGTTTTTAATATGTGCTAGTTTCTTTAAAAAAAAGCTTTCATATGAACAGCTTTTATCAAGAAGGAATTCAAAGTACTAAATAGTTTTGTAGAAGGCCTGGAGCATAGAAGATCAATCTAATCTCTTTAGTCAATCGAGGTATTTGCTACTAGGCATAGTACTGGACATATTATTGGGCATAATACTAGGCAGTAAAAGTGATATAGCAAATGTAACACTGGGCTTGGAATCAGGAAGATTCAACTTCAAGAGTTCAAATCTGGTCTCAGAAACTTCCTAGTGACCTGAGCAAATCCCTTAACTCTG
Organism: Macrotis lagotis; assembly: GCF_037893015.1. Classification (NCBI taxonomy): domain Eukaryota; kingdom Metazoa; phylum Chordata; class Mammalia; order Peramelemorphia; family Peramelidae; genus Macrotis; species Macrotis lagotis. The sequence goes on along the minus strand of NC_133663.1, from coordinate 129,001,846 downwards.
TTTGCCTAAATTCTGTAACTACAAAGTGAGTTAGAGAAGGAAATGGCAAATCACTTTAATTTATCCTTGCCAAGAAAACCCCAAATGGAGTCACAAAGAGTCAGATATGACTGAACAGCAAAAACGCAGAGCAATCTGACTTCAGGTACTGAGTCTCCAAAGAACATCAAATTTCTTGGCTATAGTTCTCAACTCATCTCTGCCAAATATCTAAATTCAAGTATTTCCTCACTGGGAACACAAATTACAAGTTTGCTGTGCAAATCATTAGTCAACACCAAAAATCATTAAATCTAGGAAGGGATATAATGAATTTATTTCTCTTCTTTTCAAGCCAGGTGATTCTGAGACTGAAATGTGTCAGTATGACTGAACATTTTTCCTTAATTGGAGAAATCAACATATTCTTTACTCATATTTTGAGTGTCACTGAAAACAAATTGAAAAATACAAGTGGTCATATCTCAATGTGGTCAAAGAATTGCCCAAGCTCCCTCTGCCTGTCATTTCAGGAAGTTGAAATCAGGAGCTTGGAGAGCCTAAATCATTTCTACTACCATCTGGATTAAAGGAGAAATGATGTGAAAGTAAAGATGAATGTCAGTCAGTTACTAAATAGTTATTAAGTGTGCTAGACATGGGGGATATAAAGAGAGGCAAACAACAGTTCCTGCTCTTGAGAAACTCACAGTCTAATGAGGGAGACAACATGAAAATAACTACAAACAAGTTATATTAAAAATTATATTGAAAATAATCAACATATGGAAGATAACTAGAATTAAGAATGAGAATGTATTTTATTTTGGGGAAAATGCTTCTGCCTTTTATTTCAATGTTGTGAATCTTTTGTAATGTTTTTGAAATCATTTTTTGATGTTGTCTTACAATGGCCACTGCTTTTCTTGGGTTCAAAAGTGACTTCATGATCTTCAACAGGGCCCCTTCCCTCTGTGAAAACTTTTTCTCTTGTTTTATGTCACATAGGACTCATCTATGAAGACATAATCTGTCTAAGTTTGCCTACAAAGTGAGCTGAAGAAGGACATGGCAAACCAAAAATCAAAAATCAAAAGTAAATTCTCTTCTTTTTGCTTCGTATGGATATCCTGACCAGAAAAAAGAAGAATAAGAAAGAGAAAGGGAAGGAAAAGGAAGGAAGGAAGGAAGGAAGGAAGGAAGGAAGGAAGGAAGGAAGGAAGGAAGGAAGGAAGGGAGGGAGGGAGGGAGGGAGGGAGGGAGGGAGGGAGGAAGGAAGGAAGGAAGGAAGGAAGGAAGGAAGGAAGGAAGGAAGGAAGGGAGAGAGAGAGAAGAAAATTTAAATAGCACTTTATTTTATGCAAAGTACTTTACAAACATCTTACCCTCAAAACAAACCTGAGAAGTTGGTACTATTAGCCCAATTTTACAGATGAAGAAATTGGAGAAGATGGGGTCAAGTGATCTGCAAGTGTCCAATAGGTAGTATCTGAAACTGGATTTGAACTAATCTTCCTGTCTCTAGGTCCACTGTTGTTTCCACTGTGCCACTTGACAGTATTTGTAGGTTTTTGCTATCCAGGTTGTTGTGCTTTGTTCTGTTTTTTGTTTGGTATTCTTTTTCACATTTCATAAACAATTTTTGTCCTCCCAGCCCATCCAGAAAACATCAGACATACCTTCAAAACAGGAAGACATCACTCATGACCAGTCAGTTTTAAACTGTCAAGAATGCTATTTAAGTGGTCAAAAGTAGACTCACCATTATTTGTTAAAGAATCTCTAAAAATACACGAAATGTTCAAGTGGATCATTGTTCATTGTCAAAATATTGTACCACATGGTATCTTCAGCATTAGTATCAACAGAAGTCATTGAGATTATTTTTCATTTTAGTGAAGACAGTCATTTATTGTGTTACGTTATGCAAGGCTACAGTTCCTTCATTTTGGAGGCAGTTACTCAGATGAGCAACATTTCAGAGAGATTGTTGCTCATGCCTTGTCATTAAAAGATCAAAATTTTGAAACTGACAAGTTTTATAAACAAACCTTCCTCAGAACTCTCAGCTTTTTCATTATGACCCCAGAATGTACTCCCATCTTTTGCCAAACATATTCCATCAGTCAATGTTGCTCCATTTTGCTTTATGTCACTCTTCTTATTTAAAAAGATAAATCTATTTGCCCTCTGATAACAGTACATTTTAATGGAAATTTACTTCCATTAAAATTTTACCATGAAAAATAGCCCAGCATATGAAATTTTGGTAGTTGGTAGTTTTTAAAGCATTTATTAACCTTATATTTTTTATATCCCTTACTAATGAACTTTGAATCGGTGTGACTTTCATCACTGGAACAGAAGAAACTACAGGAAAAAAGAAAAAGAGTTAGGGGTCATAATTTACCACATGATTTTTTATACCATTCAAATTAAAATCTTATTTGCTTACTCCATGTTTTACTTCAAGGAAACATTTTGATCCAAGTTGGAAACTCTATATAATGAAAATTAGCATTCTAATCTAATTTTTGGAAAATTGCAAATCCAGTCATAAAATGAAGAGTCTGATGACTTTAAAAAGGAACCATGCTGACCTGAGCTAAGAGATAAAGTTCATTTCTTAGTTATCACTCACTATATTGCATACACTGGAGTAGATGCTTTGCATGATCTTTAAGCAAGTTCTTAACTGAGTAGAGTTAATTGAACTCTTATCAGCACATTCATTATAATTTAATTTTTCTGTTCCTTTTCTTATCTTAAGAAACCAAGTTTAATTCAGCATTAAGGAGGGGGGTATCAAAAATGAATTAAAATTTAAGCTATAAACTTCTTACACTATTTCAGAAGAGTACATCTCACAAATGTTACAAATACTACATTGGGCCAGGCATAGCTATTGTAGTTGCTAATTTAGGTTAACTCTTTCTATTTTATAATTAAAATAAGTTTATTAAATATGTCACAGTAGCAACACATTGGCAGGCTGATCAATGGTGATCAACCCAACTAATTTTCTTAAATCAGTTCAGAGGCCAACCAATGGTAGGGTACTAAAGCTGTAGTGTGAATAAAAGCTCCTAGTGAATAGGGGCTACTATACATGTCTATGTCTATATTGAGCAATTAATTGTTTATTCCATTGTACAACCATCCCGAGTTTATCATGAGATTAAATTAAAACATAAAACCACTTTTTCTTTTAGACAGTGTCTCCCAAAACATACTTATCTTTGTCTCCAAATACCCAACATTTATGGCTTTGGTTATATCTTGCAAGAATATTATAGATTCCCTGTAGGCAGGAACTGTTATTTTTTTTCTTTGTATCTCTGGAGTATAGTATAGTCCCCAGCTTATAGAAGTTACTCATGCCAGAGAAGGATAACTCTGAGTCCTGTGAGTTCAGGGGAAGCATCTCCCCAGATAAAGAATATCTCCAAGAATAAAGAAACAGGGTCATATAAAGCTTTGTCAGTAAGAGATTCTCAGGTTATATGTTATACCCTTCTTATTTTTTTTAGATTTTTTTTGCAAGGCAAACGGGGTTAAGTGGCTTGCCCAAAGCCACACAGCTAGGCAATTATTAAGTGTCTGAGATCAGATCCAAACTCAGGTACTCCTGACTCCAGGGCCGGTGCTCTATCCACTGTGCCACCTAGCCACCACCACCCTTCTTATTTGTATTAATAGAATAAACCAAACTGATTCTATCCTAAAGGAACCTTTTGTTATTTTAGAATTAACTAAAGGAAAATCCTTTGCTACAGTATCTTTAACATTGGTCTTTAGCAACTTTTGTGAATCTGAGGCTTATACTCTTCCCCATTTCTTTTCTGCCATGAATATCTGTTTACTCTTGCCCAGCCTAAGAAGCTATAAAGACCCAAATCTGTACCCAAAAAAGATGAAGCTTCTAACAGTTCAAGTAATTTCTCCTAGATCAGTAATAACATTTCTTTTTTTTCCTTTTCAGTTTAGTTACTAATTTTTTTTAACCCCAAGTCTTGTAGACTTTATAAAGGATGAGATTCTCCCTGGATTCTTATGGAACCCAAGTTGGGAAACTCTCACAACACATAATAACTATTTGTTGTTTAATGGAATCAATGAAAAGCTATGCTAATCAAATACACTTAATTTATTCTCAGGCAACAGGTAAGTTATGAAATAGTGGGTAGTTTTGTGTAGTTAAAAAGGGGCGCTTCAAGGTTTCCAAAGCATTTTACAAATACTATCTTATTTATCCTCATAATAATCCTGATAGGTAAATGCTATTATTGTTCCTATTTTATAGATGGAGAAGCTGAGGACTTGCCAAGGTTATACTCTCAAGAAATGTCTGAGACAGGTTTTGAATTCAAGTGTTCCTGATTCAAGAGCATTTAGTGTAACAACAAGCTGCCTATAAAGAAAGTACTGCCCTCCTATTAGGTGAAGTGTTATATTGGAGAGAGCAATACTTCTGAAGATGTCCAAAATAAATAGTAAAATGTATGACATTTTTTATGATTGACAAGGTTTCTCAGAACATTGAAATAGTAATAGATAAGAATTAGAATTAGAGGGAATGTCCCTCAATTGGGGAATGGCTGAATGAATTATAAGGGAATCTTATTGTACATTAAGAAATGTTGAACAGCATAAGAGACTTAGATGAATTGATCCAGAATGAAGTGAGCAGAACTTGGAGAATCCTGTATACAGTATACATGCACTTAACAACTATGAAGGTCTTAGCTATTCTCAGCAATACCGTGCTCCAAGACAAAACCAAAAGATTCATGATGAAAAATGCTATTCATTTCAAGAGAAATAACTAATATCATCTGAATACAGACCGAAGCATATTGGTTTGCATTTTCTTTCTTGCTATTTTGTTTTCTTTGACAAAATGACTAATATGAAAAATTTTACATGATCTCACATGAATAACCTATATTAGATTGCTTACCGTCTCAGAAAGGGGTGAGGGGAAGGAAGGAGAGATACAATTTAGAATTCAAAATTTTAAAAACTGTTAAAAATTGTTTTTATGTGTAATTATGGAAAAATAAAATATTTAAAAAGAAAAATAAGCCACAGCAAAGGGCTTTATTCTAGGATAAAAAATAAACTTATCTATGAGTTTTTATTTTGGACTCATCTTTAAAATCCTTCATAATCTGTATCCCACTGAGACTGATATACATTACTTTGAGACATGTACTTGTTTCAGCCAAATTGACCTACATGCTGTTTCTGGTAATAGAGTCTATCCCTTATCTCTGCCCAAATCTCTAAGCACAAGCCATCCCTCATAATTGCAATATTCTTTCTCTTTACCTTCACCTCCTTGAAATCCTTACCTTTCTTCTAGACTCAGCTCAGGTACCACCACCTTCACACAGTGCCTCTCAAGATATCTTCTTTATTGTTTAGTCATTTTCAGTCATGTTCAATTCTTCATGACCCCTTTTGAGGTTTTATCAGCAAAGATACTGGACTAGTTTTCCATTTCCTTTTCCAGCTCATTTTACAGATGCGTTAACTGAGGCAAAGAAGGTTACGTGACTTATCTAGAGTAATACAACAGGTAAGTGTCTGAAACCAGATTTGAACTCAGGGAGATAAGCCTTCCTCACTTCATATCCAGTGCTGTATTCACTGTACCACCTAGCTGCCTCTCATGGTACTTAGTTCATTTGTTTGTTATTTTTTCCTTCATTTTGGAAAAGAACCATGACATCAGGATGGTGATGCAAATGAACTGGATCTAAATGAGGGAAGGAGATGCAAAGTTACCAGCCACACTCTCTCCTCCAGAGTCATCTAGATCCAATGGCAAGGTATAGATCAGGAAAACTGGAGATGGTTCCAGGGGCAGTAGGAGATGTAAGCCTTTCTAAACTAAGGTCTTTTCAAGGTCTCAGTTTGATTGAAGCAATACCCATTCAGTCATTAAGGCTAAGGAAGAAATGAGGCAAAGAATGGTCTCTTTTACTCAAAAACAACAACAAAAACAAAATCAATTAGGAAGGGGAAGATCCTCATGATTTCTGTCCAAAAAAGAAACAATTTCTATTTACACTCACTCTGAGCCATCAGTACCTAGGTAGTACAATGGATAGAGCACCATCTCTGGAGTCAGAGGGGCCTGAGTTCAAATCAAGTCTCAGGCACTTGACACTTACTAGCTGTGTGATCTTGGGCTTTCAAATCCAGGGCCATCTTTAGTCATCCTAATCAAAAACCAATTCATGTTCATATCATGGTATTATCTCCTTGATATCATGGTCTTCTTCTAGAATGAAGGACAAACATCATCATCATCATCTTCAAGTGGGAATTGGTCTGGGACCTAATGTTGAGCAATCAATCAGGGACAGAGTGATTTGAATTTAAGGCATATTCTTAAAAAGAAATCTAGCTCTTAAGCCCTAAGATATCTTGTAAGGTTTCAACTAACATATAGTTACATGCTATGCGGGCCTATTGGAACACCCAAGCTAATCAAGAAGACTATGTAAAAATCCTAGGGAAAAGGAACCAAATCAAAATGCCTCAAAACTCCCAGTCTTTATCTTTTTAGTGCAATCCTTCCTCCAACGAACATCACAATGTCATTTAGACTTTCCTACTCCCAATACTTGCTACTCTACTATTCCACAAGGTCAATATAAGTTTAAAAACCCCAGGAAAAAAAAAAAAACTTTACTCATCATCCTTTTTTCATTAAGTGCCTTTCTATCAAAGGAATACCCTTTACATTTCCTTGTTTTTTTTAATTTTGGAATCATAATCAAGTCATTACAATCATTTCTATTGGAAAGAATGTTTTAGTCATATGCCCTATATCTCTGTTCACCATCTTGGTGACTTGCCAAACAAAATTATTTTGCCCTGGTCACTGCTCCCCTTTGTATGTCATCTCCCTCAATTTTAATGCAAACTTATTAACAGCAGAGATTTTAATTTTGTGTTTTCATTCCAGAGTTCAGCTGTTTGACTGTTGCTCTTTGCTCTCAAAGAGGATCAAAATGGCATCATTATATTAGAGGAAAGTTACTCACTGTCCAACTATGAATGATCAGACCAATGTGAGCTCAGAATGGTCTATGACAGGTGGAACACAAATAGGCTATGTGAACTTTTTTGTGGGGGATTCTCTAAATTTCTGCATTTCTGGCTCTTGAACTACTTCATTTTTGCTTTGCTCATAGAGTACAGCATCTTCTATGATGAGCGCATGCCATACTGGGCAGTCCTGTGCCAGTGTCTCCCATGTCACACAATCAATTCTAAAGTTCTTCAGAGGGACTTTGAGAATGTCCTTGTATCTTTTTATTATCATGTGAACCTCGTGTGATTTCAATGTAAAATAGCTTTTTTTAGGCAAGTGTTTATTTGGTATTTAGACAACTGGGCCAGTCCATCTGAATTGCACTCTCTATAGTAGAGTTTGAATGCTTGAAAGTTTAGAGGAAGAAAGAACCTCAGTGTTTGACATTTTTTTTGACTTGGTAATGTTCAGAAACTTAACACAATTCAGATGGAAGATCCTGGCATGGCATTGTTCTACTGTACATGTTTCTCCTGTATACAACAATGAATTCAACACAATGACTGTTGACTTTCAGTTTGGTAGTCAGTTTAATACTTTTTCCATTGGAACCTCCCAAATACAGCTAGTACTGGCAATGCTTATGTCAACCTCAATGATCAATGTGAACATGCCTGGAAAGTACATTGCCAAGGTAAGTGAACTTATCTGCAGTATTCAAAACTCCATTTTCTGTAACCAAATGCCTCCATGTATGAATACTAGGATGCTGAATGTAGCCACACCTGCATTTTCTTGGTGTTAATTGTTAGACCAAAATTAGCACAAATAGGAAAGAAAAGAGTCATACTTTGTTGCAACTTAGCTTCAGAGGCTTCCTTGAGTGTATAATCATCTGCAAACAAAGAAACCAAGCCCGAACACTCACTCTACTTTAAGCTTGGTTTATAACCTTTTCATGTTAATCCTCATTGAAGGTATCTGACAGCATAGCTAAAAACATCATGCTGAAAAGCATAGCAGCAAGGACACAGCCTTGTTTGACTCCATTGGTGACTGGAAAAACTTGAAAGTATCATAAATTATCAAATTGTAGTCCTTAATTCATTCTAACATCAGTATGTTAGAGTCAAGTTTCTTGAGGGCAGAGATTTTCCCTTTTTTATTTGCATTCCCAGAACTTGTCAGTGTTTTTTAAGCCTCAATAGATCCTCCTTTATTCTTAAAACAAATCAGTTCCTCTCTTTCACCCTCTTCCCAATTTCTTAGCTCTATGTTATTTCATAGTCCTTAACAATTTGGCAACTAGGCTACAGAAAAATTTGAATTTTTATCCTCTTCCTACTGAGAATTTATTATATGACCCCAAACCAATCACTTAGCCTTAAATTTTATGAACCTCATTTCCTTAATATGAAATGAGTTAAGAAAACTTTATTTACCTGATGGGAACAGAACCAGATAATTTCTTGGGGTCCCTTAGAAGTATTTAGATGTCACATAGATATCACTCCTAGAGGTGTTTTTTGTTTGGTTGGTTTATGCAATTCCTGCATTATTTAATAAATAATGCTTTATAAAAATTGTCTGGTAAAATACCAAGCTTGTTCAAAGATCATGATTATTTACAGCCTTCTAGCAGGTGAATGAATGTCATGTTGTCAATACATATTTTATGAATGATATTGTGTTGTTTTTCTACTGATATAAATTTAATGAATACTTCTGTTTTTTACAGTTTGGCTAATGAAATTTTAATTTTCTGAAGGTTTTGGTCAGGCCCCTAATAATTGACCCCTGGACAAAATAAATATAGAAAGAGTGGCTTTTGTGGAGTAATAGGTAATGTATGCTATTAAGCAGGCTGTTCATAAATGAAAGGTTATAATCTTATATCAGTACTCAGATGGCATACCCAGGAGGTTTTCCATCTGGTTCATTTATTTTTAATAATTTCATGATCACATTACTATAGTTAAATCTCCATAATATATTTTGTTGTCTTTGGCTTGTAGGTAAATTGAATCCCAACAAAACCAGGAGGAGCAGCTCAATGCAATAGTAATGATTTTAGGAACAGATACTCTCTTTACTCATACCCAATAATGCTATTGGAGACAATGTCAGGGTTACTAATACATGCACAAGTTCCTTGTAAACAGGAAGAGAGGAAATCACTTATTTTTTTAGTGAATTTTCTGGTCCTCAGAGTATTTTTATAGAAGCAATCATAATTCCTTTCTAAGTATTTTATATTAATGAATCAAGTGAAATTTGTCCCAGTTCAAATGTAATTCTTTTTTATTATTTTTTCTAAAGCATAGTTTGTTGTACTTCTTTAAAAGTCTGAGTTTTAGTTTGTCATTCTGAGGAATACGCTCCCAGTAATCTGTCTTCTCCACTATATGGGTATGTCCTCCTCCAGTTCAGAATGAAATCCTTTCATACATCCTGGTCCTGTGGTTCTTGCCCACTTCTTCCCATAAATAAGAAAGCATTCATTCAATGATATACTTTGCAGTGGGATCCATGTGAGCAGAATCCAGAAATGACATTTTATAGCAGACATTGTCACAGATTCCTGATGGGACCTGAGGCATCTCTGTCCCTTTTAAGGCTTTAAATAAGAAAGTTTCTTGTCTTTTTTAATAATAAATTTATTTATTTTTCCAATATATGGAAAGATAATTTTCAGCATTTATTTTTTCAAAGTTTTCTCTTCCCCAATGTTTCCTCCCCAATCCAAGATAATAAGTAATCTGATAGGTGTCATATAAGTACAATAAAATTGGACATATTCTCATATTAGTCATTCTATGAAAAAAGAATCAAAACAAAAGGAGAAAACCTTGCAAAGTAAAAAATAAAAATAAATAAAAATAAAAATAGTGCTTTTATCTCCATTCAGATTCCATAATTCTTTCTCTGGATGGTGCATTTTCCATCACCACTGTTTTAGAAATTTGTCTTTGATCACTGTTTTTCTGAGAAGAGCTAAGTCTACCATACTTGATCCTCACACAATTCTGTTAAAGTTTACAAAGTTCTCCTAGTTCTACTCACTTCACTCAGCATCTGTTTATATGTCTTTCCAGTTTTTTAAAAATCTGCCTACTCATCATTTGTTACAGACCAATAATGTTCTATCAAATTCATATACCACAAATTCTTTAGCCATTCCCCAATTGTTAGGCCAACCCCTCAATTTCCAATTCTTTACCACCACAAAAAAAAGCTGCTATGAATTTCCTTGTACATATGGCTCTCTTTCCCATTTTTGTGATCTTTTAGGGATATAGACCTAGTAGTGATATTGCTGGATCAAAGGTTATACTGTTTTATTGCTCTTGGGTACAGTTCCAAATTACTCTCCAGAATGGTTGGATCCATTCATAACCCCATCAACAATACTTTAGTGTCTCAGTTTTCCCACATCTCCTCCAACATTTTATCATTTCTCTTTTCCATCATATTAGTCAATCTTATAGATGTGAAATGGCACCTCTGAGATGTTTTAATTTGCCTTTCTTTAATTAATAGTGACTTAGAGCATTCTTTCATGAATATAGAAAGCTTTTATTTCTTCATCTGAAAACTGCCTGTTCATATGCTTTGATCATTTTATTAATTGAGGAAGAGAGTTTCTCATCTTTCTAGAGTAACTTTGTCATACCACTTAGGACAGATGTCATCAGTCCTCGAAGGAAAATGTCTTTGTATATTCTTGTGATTTTGGAATCATGCTAGCAACTATATATGTCATCTCATAGATTTTATATTGTTAGCACAATGCTTTGATATTCCACATAAACTATAAGAATCTTGACACTGTACACATGAAATGATTAATAAATATTTATGAAGGAATTAATGAAAGAAGGAAAAAGCAATTGAATGAAAAAAGAAACAAAGAGGGAGGGAGGGAGAAAAGGAAAAGGAGAGGAGAAAGAATGAGGGAAGGAACAAAAGGAAGGAGGGAGGAGGGAATAAAAGAATGAAGGAAGGAAATAACCAAGAAGAAAGGAAAGAGGGAAGGAGGGATAGAAGATAAAGGGACATGTGAATGCTTCTATTGATGCAGAATACAACTGATCTTTTTCAGTAAACAACCTCATGAGAAGTTATTTACTATAAAATTCATAACTTGTAACCAAATATTTTGTAGCCTCTATGGACTTAGCTACACTGGATCAAGATGGCAGGTTTGCAATTGATTACTGAGCCTGACCTTGAAGTCTCTCTTGTTTAATAGACCCTTCCAAGGAGAGATTCTCTGCTACAGCCTTGAAAGCCTTGGTCATCATACAATGTGACTTTAGCAGAGGATGCAATACCTGAATAGATTTGCAATTTTTATAAATTCCTTACAATATTCAGATTGCAATCCATCCATACCTTCATATCCCATATGAACCATACTCTTTCCCCAGATATTTGCCACAGAATTTCTCAACACTGGCAGCTTTCTAGGATTTTTTCTTTGTTTTTTAAATATTTGGTAGGTACAAGAAAAACATTCTTTTTTGAAGTATATACAATTTTTATTTTGCTTTTTCAACTATTTACATTTCCAGACTTCTATAGCAATTGCCTTTTAACACATATAGAAGCTGATTCTAAGATCTGATTTGAGAAGAGTTTCCCTTGGTCACAGCTCAGTGCCTCAGGATATTAAATGACATATTAATAATCACTACAGATGAAAATACAGTCAATAATATGTCCCACTGTCAGAATCTCTGAATGATGCAATTACAAAGTGTTAACAACTATTATCTGTTCAATCAAATACAAATGTGATGCTGAAACAATTCTCCCAAGCACGTTACATCTAAGAAGCAAATGTAATTCAGAATTTACAAAGAAAAAAAAAACAGTTCTTGCTAATAACATCTATTCTAACATTTTAGCATGAAATCATACTCATAACTTTGTTGCTTAATAAGTCACTAAACAATCTTTCAGGATGCAAACATCTTATAAACATTTGTGCCAAGTATTGGAGGATAAAAAAATTCTTTAAAAGTGAATGACCTCAAGGGTGGAATCAAGATGGCAGCAGGAGAACAGCCTTTCTTAGGAACTCTCTCCAAAATATTTCAAAAACCTTAAAATTATGACTCTTAACTAAATTTTTGAGAGACAGAACCCACAGAAAGACCCACTGAGGCAATTCTCCAGTCCAAGGTTACCTGGAAAATAATGGGAAGGCTCTCTTCCATGGGATTGGAAAGGGGCAGCTGGCCACAGCGAATGAGCTTCCTGGCAGCAGAAGCAGTTTCCTAATCTGTCACCCCAAGGAACACCAAGCACAACTTGGAAGGTCAGCAGGGAGACCTCTGCCAGAGTGAGCGTGAAGCCCAGGCTAGCATGGGCCTCCTCAATGCAGACATAGCCGTCAGCACAGCCCAGATCCCAGGAAACAGAAACAGGCCTATGGGGTGGCCCAGGAGGGAGCCTCCCAGTAGGGGCCGTGGCAGCTGCTTCCTGAGTGCTCAGCCCACAGAAGGTAAGGGAGTGGAGGGAGACCACCAAGATCTATCCTTTGTCCCTGGGACAGGATTCTGGGGCTTTGACCATAGTCAGACCCTGGTCACAGTCTGGGGACACAGAGGGGTGAGCTTTTGGCTATTCAACAGATAAGGAGAGCAGTCAGAGCCTCACATGCTGAAGTGATTGCAGGGGTGTCCCAATAACACTCAAAAGCACAGGAAGTACCCCAAAACCAGGCACAGGATGGGAAAATGAATAAACAGAAAAAAAGGAACCCAACTATAGACAATTACGTTGGTTCCATGGAGGACCAAAATACACAATCAGAAGTTGAGAAAGTCTAAGCTTCTGCATCTAAAGATTCCAAGAAATATAGAAGTTGGGCTCAGGCTATGACAGAGCTCAAAGAAGATTTTGAAAATCAAGTAAGGAGGTAGAAAAAAAATTGGGAAGAGAAATGAGAGAGATGCAGGAAAAACACAAAAATGGAGTCAGCAGCTTAGTCAAGGAGTTTCAAAAATGCTGAAGAAAATAACATATTAAAAACCAGTTTAGGTCAAATGGATAAAACAGGACAAAAACTTATTAAGCTCTAAAAAGCAGAATTGGCCAGATGGAAAAAGAGAAAATAAATTCATTCTGAGGAAAACAAATCCTTCAAATGAAGAATGGAGGTAAAGGAAGCTGATAACTTTGTGAGAAATAAAGACACATAATTCAACATCAAAAGAATGAAAAACTAGAACAAAATGTGAAATATCTCTTTGAAAAAGCAACTGAAAAAATAGATCCAGAAAAGATAATTTAAAAATTATTGGGATACTTGAAAGTCATGATCAGGAAAAGAGCCTTGAATTCATTTTTAAAGAATTTCTACAGGAAAATTGCCCTGATATCCTGGAAGGAGAGGGCAAAGTAGAAATTGAGAGAATCCACCAATCTCCTTCAGAAAGAAATCCAAAAAAAAAAAAAAAAACAGGAACATTATAGACAAGTTCCAGAACTCTCAAGTCAAAGGGAAAATATTAAAAGCAGCCAGAAGGACACAATTCAAATATCGTGGAGCCACAGTCAGGATCATACAGAATTTGGCAGCATCCACATTAAAGGATCAAAGGGCTTGGAATATAATATTCCAGAAGGTAAAAGAGCTTAGAATACAAGCGAAAATCAACTACCCAGCAAAACTACACATCTTCTTCCAGGGGGAAAAATGGACTTTCAATGAATCAGGGAAATTTCAAATGTTCCTGTTGAAACAACCAGAGCTGAACAGAAAGTTTTATCTTCAAGTACAGGATTCAAGTAAAGGATAGAGAGGGTGGATGAGAAGAGTAAATTGTGAGGGACTTAAAGATGATGAATTTCATGTATTCCTGCATGGAAAGATGATACTGATAATACTCATATGAACCTTATTTATTTGAGCAGTTAGAAGGAGCTTATATAGACAAGGTACAGGAGGGAGTTGAATTTGAAGGTATAATATATTGTAAAAATGGAGTCAAAGGTGAAAAGGAAAAGTACTGGGAAAAAGGAAAGGAGAGGTAGAATAGACAAGATATTTCATGTAAAAGATTCAAGAAATTTGTAATGGTATGGAGAGGGGGGAGGTGAGGGGGAATGAGGGAGCCTTCATTGTCATTTGGATATGTCTCAGAGAGGAAACAGCATACACACTCAATAGGGTATAGACATCTAGAAGAAAAAAGGAGAGAAGGGGGACAGAGGGAGGGAAGGGGTATGTGGATGATAGAGGAGAGGATAGATCATAGGAGAAGATAGCCAGAGATAATACATTTTCTTTTTTTTTTTACTTTTTGCAAGGTGGTGGGATTAAGTGGCCTGTCCAGGACCATAGGGCCGGATGGTTGCTGGATCTCTGGGTTGGGATATAGCTTGGGGCCTCTTGGGCCCAGGGCTGGTGCTCTGTCCACTGAGCCACTGGCCTGCACCACAGCACATTTTTGAAGAGGAACAGATGGTAGTGGGGAGGAATGGATGGAGGGAATTACAATCATCAGCAGCAATTGTCGAAAAATATGGAAGAACTTCTATGATGGACTTATGACAAAGAATGTGATCCACTTGAGGCAGAGATGATGGTATCAGAACACAGACTGAAGCACGTTTTTTTTTCTTTTCTTTCACTTTATTTCTCTTGAGGTTTTATATTTTTGCAGGAGGAGGGGTTATTATGTTTATTCTTGTAACAAGAATATTTTAGTAATATGAAAATAAATTAAAGAAAATTTTAAAGAAAGAAAATTCAGAATTTCCCAACCAAACCTTTTGGGACTTTTTTCTTCAAAAAAAAATATTATGGAAGAAGCAAGCAAAATGGGCAAAAGAAATATAATACTCACCATTACTCAGAAATGTCAGATCTTAACTCAGCATCTGACCTTTCATTGTATTAAATTTGTTTATGTGAACTGAACAAATAATGTCTACCTGTCCATTAGAGCAGTGTGAATAAGAGATCCATACTTTGAAACTATTAGAAAGCAGTTGCCTTTAATCATGGTGAAACACAGTAATAAGTATTAAAAAAAAATCAGTTCTTTTGTATGACTAAGGGATATGAGAGGGATTATTGGTTAGTTCAAAATATAATTAAAGAGTCTTCTAATGAACCATCAAATTCCCATTTGAATCCTGAATTAAGAATAACTTGCAAAGAATCAATTTTAAAATTGATTGTTGATTGTGAATTAGTTATTAAATTATTATAATTTAAAATTTAAAAAAAGGAAATGACCTCAAGAAGCTTACACTCTAATAGGAAGAGATAATGCACAAAAGAAAGCAGAAAAGAGGGGTTGTCTATAAAGGAAAGTTTCAAGAGGAATTTAGAACTCCACCCTCCAATTCTCCATTCAGAGGGAAGAGAAGACTGAGGGAGTTGGGAAGGTATTGAATTAACAGAGAACTCTTGAGATTTCAGGTGATCAAATTAGAAAAGGCATCTCATTCCCTAACAGAGGTACACTTGGAAAATGAAGAATGAGTTATTATTAGATCTACATTATTATCATTATTCCTGAAGAGTGAAGGAACTAAATTTTAATCTTGGGAAAACTGAATGTACAGCCAACTTTCTCTTTAGAGGGAATATCAAACCAATAAATGAACTCTTTATTCATCTCATAACATGCAAAGTGTAGCCCTAGGTGCATCTGGGTAAGATGTATAATGTATAATAACTGCTCTCTAGAAGCTTAGAATCAAATTGAAGAGATGGGATATATATATATATACTAAGAAAATAAACAATGCAAGAAATTGAATGATCCTAGCTCTCCTCCTTGCTATCTGTGTCTGGCAACCTTGGTTCTGCCTTGGATTTTTATTAACTGTGTGACTCAGGAGAGATAATCTTTTTTTCAGACTGTTTCTTCATATGTAAGGTGGAAATAATAATAGCATTTACTTCATAGTGGCCTGAGTTTCTATATCTGCAAAAAAAAGCACATAATAATATCTTTACTACCTACCTCAAATGATTGTTTTGAGGCTTAAAAGGTAATATTATGTAAAGTACTTTGTATACATTAAGGTTGTTTTTTTTTTAATGTCAGCAATTACAAAGACCAGAGTAGCATGCATCTTTTTAAAAATATATAAGCAAATATCTCCACCCTATCCTATTTGCTGCTTCATCTCTCCATACTTCAATTAATCCTCTATGCAGTCACCAAACTTTCCTAAAATGCAGATGAGTCCAAGTCAGTTCTCTATTCTATAATATCTATAGGCTTCTTGCTAGTACTTCTAGGATCAAATCTAAGCTTTTTTTTTGTATTGCATATAACACTCTTCACAACCTTGTACCTTCTCATCTTTCTAGTCTTCTGATATATCACCTCCCTGAATAGAGGGGTTCAAATGAACCTGTCTTCATTTCTTACTGGCTGCAGGATTTCATCATGTCTCCATGGCCAGGTATCCTCTTTCCCTCCATTTCCCACTTTCAACCTTTTATGTGTTGTCTTCCCCTATTTTATTATGAGCTTCTTGAGAGCAGAGCTTGTCTTTTCTTTGAATCCATAGCTGTAGCAAAGTGTATGGTTCAGGTAAATGCTTAATGTTTATTAACTACAGTCCAACTTAAGTTGCCTAATTGCTCCTCCTCATGTATTAATCAATCTTTATTTCCTGTATCAGTGCCCTAGGTCTTCCCCATGTTTGGAATGCTCTCTCTTCTCACATACTTCAAAATCCAACTTAAGAGCAAATTTAAATCTCTTTCAAAATGACATTTTATATATATCATATATAAACTATATACTTGTCTAAGTGCATATCATCTCCCTCTTTATAAGGGACTATGAATTTAGAACCTTTCAGACTTTTTAATGTTGTTTGAAAACAATTACTTTCATTGGTAATTCTGATTTTTCATTTAAAATATTTAAAAACTTTTTGAAAAGGGGTCCATAAGCATCAGCAGACTGTCAAAGAGATTATGGACACCTGCTCTAAAAACAAGCTCATACTCTCTTCTACTTTTTGGCAGGGCATAAAATTATCAGTACCAGAAAGAGATTGGAGAGGTTCCAAGAGACCCTTAGAATGAATGCGTGGCCTTCTTCTGTCCCTTTGCCTTCTCTTTATTATTCTAGTTATCCATTCACGAGTCAAAAGCTTAGTGAGGATTTTACAGGCACTGAAGGTGCTGAGTGCTAACAGGTGGTATTACTTAACTGCCATTAGCTCTACTGAATGAGCTGGGACCAATTAAATTCATAGGATTTAATTAAATTCATGGTTACATAGAGCAGGCAGCTCAAATCAAGTTAGCCTTGATGCTGGTCCCTCTCCAAACTTTCACCCTCATTCTATGAAAAACAAAAGTACAAGGTCCAGATTATTAAGCCCCACTGTCTTAAGAGAGATTCATTAAGTTTTTAGGTTGTTATATATGTTAAGGCCAGAGATGGGTCCTTCTAGTCAAAATTCCTTTTTATTCCACATTTTACTCCAAAATCACATCCCCTTGACCTCCCATCTGGTGGTTCATTTGGAGTTCTCCTGAGGATGCTCTGAAAAGCACAATATTGAGAACATGGAATAGTTTACCTGTCAGATCTATGGATAGGGGAGCAGTTTATGACCAAAGCAGATATAGAGAGCATTATATCTATATCTATATCATCTATATAGATGATAGAGATAGAGATAGAGATAGAGATAGAGATAGAGATAGATAGATCCAGAGAAGCAACAGTGGAGGTTGAATAAAGACCAAAATATATTATTTTCAATGTTTTGAAAGTTGTCTTATGTATTATATAATTTTGTTATCTCTAATGTTTTCTTCCTTTTGGATCTGATTCTTCTCTCACAATACATTCAATTTCTATCCATGTTTAGCTCGGTTACAAATGTAAAGCCTATATCACATTGCTTTCTGTTGGAGAAAGGGAGAGGGGAGGGGGACGGAAGGGAGGGAGGGAGAAAAATTGTAAAACACAAAACCTTGCAAAAAATGATTGGTAGAAACTACCATTGTATATAATTGGAAAAACAAATAAAACATTTATATAGTAATAAAAGATATCAAAAAAGAAAGACACAATATTGATGTATGCCAACATTATAAGTTTTGCCCAGAATAATCAAAGGAGCCCTGGCCTGTTTTTTAAAACAGTATCCTTTATAACTGGCAAGAGATTTTATCATGTCCAACATTTTGTTTGAGTTACTTTTTTTAACCAAAAGAAAAGAAATCATAATGCATCCAGTTATATTTTAAAATAGCTTTTCTATCCTCTAGTGCTATGATTCTATGAACATATTTTGGATGAAGTCCATGAGATGGTCAAATGTCAATAATTTTTGCAAAGGCAGGATGCCTTCTAAGACTCAGGAATGTCTAATGCCACAGTTCAAGAGATCTTCAGTTCCCATTTGACAGCAACCTGAACACAAATAATTTTTCTTGGTTGTCCTTGGATTTTCAGTGTACTTGTCTTGCCTTGTGTTGTCTCCCCCCTTCCAAAAATCCCACTTCCCTTCTTGTGGCTTACTCAACTAAAAGAGCAAGTTTTTAAAAATGGATTAAGTTGTTTTTAGGGAATTGGTACATACATCTTTGTGAATAGTTGGAGAGTGGAGTGAAACTATGTCTGTGTTCTTTGCCTTAAAATTGAGTTTACAGAGTAGAGAAAAAAAGAGGTAATCAAAATAAAGAAATTTAAGGAGTTAGATACATAGAATGTTTTTTCAACTTCATGCAGGAAGTTAGAGAAGAAAGAAAAAGGAAGGAAGGAAGGAAGGAAGGAAGGAAGGAAGGAAGGAAGGAAGGAAGGAAGGAAGAAAAGAAAAGAAAAAAGTGAGAGACAAAGAATGCTATCTAATTCAAGGAATTTCACCTAATACAAATTAATTATGATATGAAAAACACTATGCTAAATGTGTTGAGTTCCACAAAGGAAAAAACAATAAATCCTCTGATTTCATGGAGTATAAAGTCTAATGGGAGATTGATCAAGAAATAAAAGCACTTATTAAGTACTTAATGTGACCAAAGTACATTTTAAGCTCTAGAGATTAAAGAAAAAAGCAAAACTCAAGTAAAAGGAAAAACAAACAAAAAACAGAGCAGCTCTCATGATACATATATTTGAATGGAGGACACAACCTGACAAAATCAGTGCATATAAGATAAATATGAAGATAAAACAATATGATCTTAGGGAAAAAAGGAGATAAAGAAAATTCACTTGCAGAAGGAGTAACCTGAAATCTTAAAATGAATTGGAGATTTTAAAAAAATAGAAGTAAAGAGGGAGAGTATTCCAGACAGGAGAGACCATCATTTCAATGGTCTAAAGATGGCTGGTGAATCATCACGTGAGAGGAACAATAAATAAGCCAGTAAAGTTTATATTCCACTAGGAGAAACATGAACACAAGTAAGTAAACACAAAATATAATTATATAGACACAAAATATAAATATCTAATCTCCTGGGACATTCACAGTAATTGTAGGGAATTGAGGTGTAGGAAGTGGTGAGATAGAGTGTGAGTGAAGAAAAGGAAATAGAAGAAAACTGGTGTTGTGGGAGTAGAATGAGCAATATTTTTAATTGAGTGAATTGTGGGGAGATGAAAATTGAGGAGGTAAATTTAAATCCCAGATTTTGAAACTCTATGTCTAGAAGGATAGCTCAACCTTCATAGAAATAAGGAAGTCTGAAAGAAGAATGAACTTGGGAGAAGGAAGATAAATTCTGTTTTGAATGAATTTAGTAGTAGGTGCCTACAGGAAATAAAGTTGAAAATATTTGAGAAGCGGCTGGACTAGGACACCCTATCTCTGCATCATCATCTCTTATGCCCTTATTCAGATACATGTTATCTGGAGGTATAGGATAAACAAAGCCATAAATTGCAACCAACACAGAAAACTTTTGACAGGATGAACACAACAAAAAACCCTCATAGTGTATCGTGTCCCAGAGTCTCTTCTGTTTAAACTCACCCCATTTTCTTAACATCCTATACTTCTCATCATGCCAGCAATGTAATGTCTACACATTCATTCTAATAATAATAGCTAATTCACTCTAATAATAAATACCATTTTTGGTACACCAACCTTTCTATAGCCTATTTATGATAATTGTTTTTAACAGAGTCAAATGCAATTGCAAAACTGTTGGTGCAACAATTATTTTCTTATGAATTATAGGAAATAGCAGTTACTCCAACAGCCAGCCCCACACATTTCCAATCTCCCAGGGTCAAACTATAATGGCAAAGCTGCAAGGACTCATGGGTCATATAGCACAAACTCCAGAAATGAAGAACTAAAGAATTGAAGGGGCTTGCCAAAGATCACACAAAACTTACATTTGAAACCAAGTTTTTTCACTATATATCCAGCTTTCTTTCCACCATAACATAATGTAGGTCATATGTTTTCATTGTTTCAAAAAGAATAGAATTTTCATTTCAAAAAAGAAAAACATGTTAAAGGAAAAGGAAAATGATTTCATGTTGATGGATTCAAATATATTCAGGTACATTTAGAAACCTAGGGACCTGGAGAGTTTAGTGATTGTATGAGTTGGTACAATAAGGAGAATCTCCAAGGAGACAAAGGAAGATTCCTTGAAAGATTTCTGGCCACACTCACTGTTCTTGAATGAAAATGGACAATGGGCAATAAATGCTGATGAAAACAGAAAGAATGATTATATATTAAGAAAAAATAAAGAACTATAGGTAGATTTTATTCCTTCCTCCTCCACAAAAAAAAATACAACAGAAACTGTTTTCTATTCAATAACTTCTATTTTTATTCTACTTTCTTATTCAAAAAAGCTTAAAAATCAGGTTGTATACATGGGAACTATTAAAATAATTATCATAATTAGTGAGGAGTTCTCATGGATAAAAAGGTAATCATGAAATTGATGAATAACCTTATATGTTGATGAGCTACATAAGGGATATTAAGGAAGTGAGGTACTCTAGTAATGTTTTCAATTCCATTCAATTCAAGCGCATGCCTACTATTTCAGACCCTAGGCTAAATGCTAAGAATACAAAGCATTTCCTGTTCTTAGGCTGGAGGTGGCTGGGTAGTGCCATTGTGCACAAAGCCTTGGGGACCAGTGTCAGAAAGACTGGAGTTCAAATTTGACCTCACACACTAACTAGCTCTGTGTCCCTGGGCAAGTCACTTGACTTTTGCCTGCCTCGGTCTTATCAACTATAAAACAGA
The DNA here is from genome assembly GCF_037893015.1 of Macrotis lagotis. NCBI lineage: Eukaryota > Metazoa > Chordata > Mammalia > Peramelemorphia > Peramelidae > Macrotis > Macrotis lagotis. The sequence goes on along the minus strand of NC_133663.1, from coordinate 128,980,587 downwards.
GATAATGAAACCTATAACATGAGGATCAAATGAGATAACATGTATAAAATAATTTAGCACAGTTCCTAGCAGATAGCAGGCAGTTAATAAATGCTTATTACCCCTCCCCTACTCAAAGTTGGTATGAGAATATTATTTCTTAATCTAATTCCCATAATAGTACATTTATTCCCAAGCAAAACCAAGGGTCACATCATTAATATTGCAATAAAAAATTGCCTCTTAAAGGAAGAAAATTTGCTTCCTTTATAGTTACCATGATTCTGAACTATATTTCACCACCTATGACTTGCAACTCTTGGATACTTTGTCAATTAAAAAGCATCATATGATTTACTACTACTACTACTATTACTACCACTACTACTACCAACACCACTACCATGGTTTCCTAATATCCTCTTAACAATTATACATTGTACTTTTATCATATATCTCCCCAATAGTATGTAGACTACTTGAGGAATAGAAGTATTTCATTTTTGTCTCTGTATCCATATCCAATATCTGGCACATTGTTGGCACTCAATAAATGTGTCCTGGATCAATTTATATCAGAGAATTGGGTTCAAATCTTGACTTTTCTACTACCAACCTTGTGACTTGGGCAACTAGCTTAATCTTGTTGATCCTTAATTTCTCAATCTTTAAATGAAAGTGTTAGACTAGATAACCTCCATATATTCATTACTGTTCTTGGATCCATAATACCTGTGACTAGATGCTTTGGAATCCTTTCCAGCTCTCATTGTAAACCTATGAGTTGTCAAATCAACCAGCATGCATCATGATAATGTAGAAGCATAGTTTGCTAGAGTCAGGAAAAGACTATATTTAAGTCCTGCCTCTTCACCTGGAAAATGAAGATAATAATACCTGAGGTACCTTAACTCATAAAAGGTCATTTGCTGTAAAGATCAATCAAGATAATATGTACCCATCCATCTGTCAATCTTAGGGCACTGTGAATAGGCACTGTTACTTTTATAAACAGCATTATGGTACTTTTTCTTAATATATGCCTTTGGCCACCGATGCGTATGAATTTTGCTTTGTAATCAATTGATCACTCACTATATTATGGATCCAGTACTTCATGGTGATATGGAGGTGGCAGTTACTTCTTGAAACAACAAAGCACATATCCTTAAAGGTCAAGAAAATCCAACCCAATTGAGCACAAAAAATAAGCACTAATTAAGGGTTTACTATGTGCAACAATTGGGTTATGAAAACTAGGAAAGGATAGTATGTTTATAATTCAAGGATCACTCTAGCAAAGTTCAGAGAAGCTTTTTACCAGACAGATTCTCAAATATCATCAGCCTAATTTTTATTATATATTTATAAGGAATAGCAAGTTGCTATTCTATTATGCTATGGAAATGTTTGCTTTATTTCTAAAGCTCAGAATAAAATAAATATTATTTAAAAAGGCGAGAGGGACTATGTTCAACATTGGTGATAGAGGTACAGGTGAAATTATAGCTTCTTGAGTATTAAAGTATATTGTTTGACATATATGTCATTAATATTACATTAGCCAATTCTTCTATGTGCACAGGACACTGAATTGGCAATCTCTTATTTGTTCCTTAATATAACATTTCCATGACTTCAAACTCTTTGAAAATCCTTGTTTAACATTACTCAGGGGATAAGTTGTCAGAACAAATAGTTCTCAAAAAGAACAGCAAACTATTAACAACCAATGAAAGACAGCTCCAATGCACAAATAATAAAAGAATGCAAATCAAATCAACCCTGAAGTTTCACCTAAGTTGCAAAAGATGGAAATATTCAGTGATGGAAAGGCTGTGAGAAGACAGGCATATTAAAATATTGGTGGTAGAGCTTTTAACTTCTGAAAAGTGATTTGGAATATTACTTTAAAAAAATGAAAAAAGTTCATGCCTTATGATCCAGAAATCCCCCTTCTGGGCACAAAACCAACAAGTCAAAGACACAATGGAGACTGAAGACTGAGGAGGGTTATTTTAGTTTGGAAAATTACAGAGTAGAACCATAACTGAATATATCGAGACATTTTCCAGGAGCAATGTAGGTATTAATTTGATTATGGTTCCAGTATTAGAAAATAGGGTGGAGCAGAGGACAGAAAGAGAAAGGTAGACATAAAAAATCATTTACATGGCAGCAATCTAACTGATAAAGAAAGAGAGTGAAGTGAAAAAGAGATGTAGTTAACCTAAATTTTGTGAGCCACAAAAGACAATCAGCAATCAAAATAGCTGGACCCTAGGGCAATATTTCCAAAGATATCAAGAGTTAAATACTCCAGGGCACAGTCTCTGGTTCTGGCATCAAGGGAGCTATCAAGAAAATGTCTGTAGAATATTAATTGTCTCTCCAAAAAACCCAAACAGTGAAGTATGATTATAATAATTAAATTTGAGCTCAAAGAAGATTTGGAAAAATATATCTTAAAGTGGCATAACCAATATAAGGTCAAAGTGAAAAATTTTTCCCACCCAAGACATCAACTTCAAAAGTGGCACATAAAAGGCAGATAAATGGGAGCACAGTTTTTTTTTTGTTTTGTGGCAGTAATGAAAACAGAAGCAGCAGTACTGAGAGTTCTCACCTCCCAGAGAGGAAAAGGAGATTGGATAACTGATCCAAAAAAGATTTCAAAAGCTTGTACTGGTACTGGGTTTAGTCATCATCTGGTAATGCCATTCTCCATTTCCTAGACCTGGATCACAGGTTGGAGAGTACTTAAGGTAGCAAGGAGGAAGGGGCCTTTCCTGGGTAAAGACCTGAACAACAGTGACCACCACTCTCCCTAGATTAAACTACTTCGGAAGCACCAAAAAGTTACAGACATCCCCCCATCCCAGAATTAGCTGTTAAAAAAATAAGACTGAAAAAGCCTAAAGCTTGGGAATAGTGACACCAGTTAAGCAGAGCCCAACTCTAACATAAAGCTCATAGATAAGAAATAGACTGAAATGAGCAAACAATAAAAAAGAACCTGACTACAAAAAAGCTATTGTGATAACAGGAAATTTAAGATATAAACCCAGAATAAGACAATGATGCCCTGATAGCAACAAGCAAAATTGCAAAAGGGTCTTAAAAATTTGTGAATTGTACATAAGTCCAATAAGAATTTCTGGAAGAGTTAAAAAATTACTTTCAAAATCAAATAAGAGTAGTAAGAAGGCATATAAATGAGAGTGAAGAAAGAAAATTATGACAATAATTAACAGCTTGGTAAAAAAGGAGGCAAAAAGTACTGAAGAAAATAACACCTTAAAAAGCAGAATCAGCCAAATGTAAAATGGTTTTTAAAGCTCACTGAGAAAATGATTCTTTTAAAATTAGAATTCAGAAAGTTGAATATAATGATTTCATGAGACATCAAGAAACAATAAAAAAATCTAAAAAAATAAAAACTGAATAGAAGACATCTACCCATTTCTGATGAGAAAACCAAAGTTGAATAGAAAATCTGACATTTGAACATAAGACTTGAGAGGCTAAAAAAGGTAAACAAGTGAGAAATCATGAGGAACATAATAAAGTTAAATTGTTTATATTCCCAAATTAGAAGATGATATATGTATTGCCAAAAACTTTATCATTATTAGCATAATTAAAAAAAATCTACTTAGAAGACATTCATGTGAATCTATTATGTTGGGATGATCTCAAAAGAAAAATGTAAGACTGAAAAAGAGGGATGAACTGGAAGAAAGGGTTGAAAAAGAAAGAATGGGGGAAATTGTCTCATATTAAAGCTTATCTTTTTATTACCAACATTTCCTGTTGATACTCTATGGTTGAAAATGACAAAATATAAAAATTCCAGAAGAGAATAAATTGTGGGTTATAGAAAAAAAAAAAACGATGAAAGAAAATAGGTGGGTATTACTTGGCTATAGTACATTACCCACAATGACTAGCAATCAAAAAATAATATTAAATACAGTACTTATTAGAGGACATAAGTAAACAGAAAAGCAAGCAGCCTAATCTGCCAACTAGTAAGAGTAAGGGAAAACAGGCAAATAACCTAAATGTTGTATTGAGGTCTATGAAATAAAAAAATTCATGAGAAGATGTCTATATAAATCTATGGAGTTAATTGGAAGAACAGAGACAAGAATGAGACAGTAGGAATAGAATCACAGATCAGTTACATTCTAATTAGTGAAGGAAAGTGTCCATGCCGTTAAGGTCACAGATTCAAAGAACTGTGAGATATATACAAAATATAAATAATAGGTTATATATAATGTGACAAAAGTAAGTTTTGTTTCAGTTCAGAGAGATTCAGTATTAAATTCATTGACTATTAGAATTGGAAAGAGATCCAAAGACATCTAGTCAGTTGTCCCCTTGCCCCCATTTGCCAAATAAGAAAATTAACATATAAAAAGGTTAAATGACTTGCCTATCTTATTTAAATTTCATGCAGAGCAGGAAATTGAACCCATTTCTTTTCTCAATCTCACACTAAATTTCTTAACTCTAAATCATATGTATTGAATAGATTGTTGGCTTCAGGAACTGAGTTCTTTTTTTTTTGTAGGTTTTTTTTTTTTTTGCAAGGCAAATGGGGTTAAGTGGCTTGCCCAAGGCCACACAGCTAGGTAATTATTAAGTGTCTGAGACAGGATTTGAACCCAGGTACTCCTGACTCCAGGGCCAGTGCTTTATCTACTACGCCACCTAGCTGCCCCTAGGAACTGAGTTCTAATCCTGTTTCAGAGTTTCAGACATGCACTAGCTATGTGGCCCTAGGCATGTTCCTTAACCTCTTTTAACCTCAGCTTTAAAGAGAGATTAGAGGGTACCTACCAGAGAGAGTTATCATGAAGATCAAATAAGATGTTATACATAAGCACTTAGTAAACCTTATAACTTTGTAATTGGTATTTTTAGTTAGTGGTGGCTAGTACTTGTGGGGGAGTAGACTTATGAGAACCTAGATTTAGAATTAGAAGGTACTACATGCCATCTAATCCAATCTCTTCAGTTTACAAAGGAAGAAATTGAAGCCCAATCAAGATGCAACTTGCCAAACGCACGTAAAGGCAGAAGTTAAAAACCAGACCTCTGAGTTTAATGCCAATTATTATTCTACTGTACCACCGGAAAAAAAATAGGTAAGGAATACAGTCATAGTAAAGATTCAAGAAAACAAAGGCATGATCTGATTGATTATTATGCAATTAAACTGAACTTGAGCATTAGACCTATTCTCTTGCTTTGCATCTGCAGGGAAAATGGTGAAGATAAAGATACCCAACAAAATTCCTAGGCTATCAGGTACCTGGGCAGTTTCTTGTTCTTATTATCTTCCCGCCTCTCTATTCATTTGCCCTCCCAGCTTTCGACTGCTTTAGAAATTGTGGGTCTACTTCACCCAAAATTAATTAGAAATAAAAAAAAAATCACAAGCCAGATACTGGGGCTAACTTGGGCCCCAGAGAAACCAATTATTTCTCATGTGCATCACCTTCTTGAAAGGCCCTTGGAGAAATCAACAAATTGGTACCGAAGTAGAGTATAGGGTCACTCTTTCTGATTTAGAAACAAGGCAACAGACCCTTAAGTGAGATAAAATAATAAACAACTGACTGAAAAAAAGAGCCTATTAGGATATGTAAATGAGAACAGAGCTGGTTGGATGATCTCTATGATTGGTTACAGCTCTATCATTCTCTGATTTATTTTCAAGTTACATTGGAGTCCATGGAAAAACAAAGCAAAATTTTGTAAAAAAAAAAAAAAAAAAAAAAAAAAAGCTTCAGTGTTTCAGTGTGGCAGGAGAATAAACAGGAGTTTGGCTTAAGGGGAAGCTATGGAATGAAATGACAAGGTCATTATCTGACTGGCAGACCAGTGTTAGACTATGGTACAAATTATAACTATAGTAACTGGGGGAAAGAAGAAGGAAAATAATTACAGCAAATTGCTAGCCCTTTAGGCAAGAATGAGGAGATAGAGATAGTGAGATAAGAGAAGGCTACATAAAAGGCAAGAAAATTGATCACTGGAATTTAAATTATCTTGAAACTGCCTCCATTTCCATTTCCCTAAATGATCCAGAAAGAATATATGTCCAGAGGAGTGCATCAGAGAGAGTTAAACAGTGGACAATTATGAAAATGTCAAGATAGGAAATGGCTTCAAGATAATAGAAATAGAAGGATGCAGTGGTTCTGGTGCTCTCAGCTAATAAGGTCAGATATTATGCAGAAATGTTCCAATATTAGCCACCAGTTAAAATTTTATATGCAAATCTGATTACAAAGAAACTGCACCATTTTTGGTTCTGTTGGAATATTATTGTGCTGCATTCTTTGCATTTATAACCCCAGTGAAGAGAATGGAGAAGACAAGCCGTTTATGTCCTGTCTGCTTCTCTCTCTGAAGCTGCCCTGAATTAAGAAGAAAAAAGTTCAGTAGTAGTAGCTAGTCATTGTGGCATATTTCCTGCAAGTGCCTTTTTTCGCCCTTTCCCCATGCCAATCTCCAGGGCCAGGAATATGTGGACTTCGAAACCTGGTTTGAAAGTAAAGGTACTGTTCACTGAGTGATTGTTTTCACAGTAGAAGTGTTTTCCTTATCCAAGGTGAAAATCCTTTGCTAGGTTGTCTGAGATTGCTATCTAGAAAGACACTCCCTACTTCCAAACTTAGTAGGCAAACAGTGGCTAGTATTGTCAAATCACATCTACCAACTGTGTGATTCTAGGCAAGTCATTCAACCTCTGTTTGTCTCAATATTTTCATGTGTAAAAGGTGAATAATAAGCACACCCAATCTGCAGGGTTATTGTGAGGATCAAATGAGATAATAAATATAAAATAATTTTCAAACTGTATAGTACTATATGAATGATAGTTATTATTAGTTATGCTGTCATCGTAGTGATGCCTTAAGGTGATTATACATTAATATTCTCATTTGATCCTTACAATAGCTTCATGAAGTAGACAGGGAAAGTATTATCCTTATTTTAAAACTTGGAGTAACTTCATAGAATCAAAACATCATGGCTTTAAAGATGGAAGGGATCTCAAAGCTCATCCAACCCTCTTTATTAGAGATGAAGATCCTGAGACTCATGGAGAGAAAGAGACTTGTTCAAGGTCTCACTGGTGATCAATGTGACTCACTAATTAAAGGGCAGACCTCAAAGGCAGAAAAACTCAAGTTCATGTTATTGCTCTGATTCATTCTAGTTCCATTTCTGATCCGTTCTAGGTTTCTGATCCATTCTGAGACCAGGGTCAAGTTATTTATCTCAGTATTCCAAGAAATTCTCAGACACTGATTTATAGACAAGTTCCTAATCTGAATTAATGGAGGGAATTTCTTCAAGGGATGATAATGAAGTAGGTCCTTCATTCTCAAAGAAGACTATAAGGAGGTAATGTCATGACAAACACATGAATTGAATTTGAGTGAAGGGGTGCTGGGCTAAGTCTCCAGCCTCATATTCTCCATTAGAGCAATCTGGGTCCAGTGGCCAGATATGCATCCAGATGGCTAGAAATGGTCCTAGATGCAAGGCAATCAGGGTTAAGTCAAGTGTCTAAGGCTGGTAAGTGTCAAGTGTCTAAGGCCAGACTCAAATTCCCATCCTCCTGATTCTCAGGGCAATGCTTTATTCACCTAGCTCCCTCTTTTAAGGAAATGACCTATACTATTGAAATTACTCATCTTGAATGAAAATTGCAAAATGAAACTTTAGAGCAAAAAAAAATTAATTTCTAAAGGTCATGTGGCTAAGATTTAAATGCTGAATTTCTGACTCCTCATTCAGAACTTTTTAAAGAAGAAAAAAGTGTTCTTTCTTTTTAACCTTCTTACTCCTCCCCAGATCAAGCAAGATCATGCATGACTAGCCTTACTAGAGCAAGCAACAATGCATGGTTGCATGGATGGATGGATGGATGGATGGATGAGACAGACAGACAGAGAAACAGAGATAGGTAGGTAGATAGGTAGGTATACATATATACATACATAGATACAAAAATACACAGAATCGATACATAGATAAATGGATACATAAAGATATCTATCTAGAGATATTTTATATATCTACATATCTTTCTATATCTATAAATATGGATACATATACTTGTGTGGATATAGGTATGTATTTGAAATCTTTTTTACTCAAGATAATAACAACTCATTTATATAGTACTTACTATATATATACCAGAAACTGTAATAAATGCTTTATAAATATCTCATATGAGCCTCAAAACAACCTTTGGAGGTAGGTGCTATTAATAGCTCCAATTTATATATAAAGAAACTAAGATAAATAGGAGTGAAGTGATTTGACCACAGTCTCACAGATTGTAAGTGACTGAGGTTGGATTTGAACTCACATCTTCCTGATTCCAAACCCAGCATAGTATGCACTATGCCAACCACAAGATTGAAATTATCAAACACAGAAGAATTGCTTTTGATTTATTCTTTGTATAGAAAAAACAACTGGTAAAATGTGAATGTATTGCTTTGGAGAGATAACTAATACATAACCATTATTAATGGATAAACCATTAATGGATATTAATGAATAAAGCCCCAGTCATGTGAACTGGGTTCAAGTCGACATTCTGACAGATTTTAACTATGGAACTCCAGGCAAGTCAAGTTGTCTCTCAATGTCACAGATAATTCTCTACAAATGTAATTTGGAAAAACAGCGGCCAAAAAAGAGGTATAGGGAATTCTTCAATCAATTAAGTGCCTACTTTGTATAGTACTTAGAAAGTACAAAGGAAAAACAATCCTATCCTCAAGAAGTGTACTTCATAATGGAAAAGATAATATTTATAAATCAGAACATGCAATACAATCAAATACAAAGTATTTAAAGAGGATGGCATTAGGAGCTGAGAGGACCAAGAAAGATCTCTTAGAGTAGAGTAAGATACTGTATGATCAAACGCATTGAAGGGAAATAGAACATAAGAATATTAGAAAAGTAGAAAGGGACCAGATTGTGGAGAGTTTTAAATGCCTAACAAAGCATTTCATGTTTAATGCTTAGAGCCACTGAAGCTTATACAAGAGTGAAACCTATATTTTAAAAAAATTACTTTGGGAAACAAATTTGATGACATTTTAAAACACATATATCAAACTCACAACCAGAATGCACAGAATGGGCAAGTGGGGTTGTACCAGAATAAAATGCAAATGGTAAATGTTTAGTAAAATACATAAAAAATAATACAATATAGATAATGTGAATCTGTGGTTTTTGAAATCAATATGTGGCTCAAAGGGATCCAATTGTACACAATTGCTGTAGAGAGGAAAAAAATTACAAGATTTGGCAATAGATTAGAAATGTAGGGTGGGAAATATTTTAAAATGACACAGTTATTAGGAATAAAAAAAAGGTGATACTCTTAACAGAAATGAAGACATTTGGATGTAAATAGGTTTTGTAAAGGGAAAGTTGAGTTTAACAGTACATATAATGAGTTTGAGATATTTATTAAACATCTAGCTCAAAATGTTGATGCTATGGGAAGGGAACTCAAAAGAGAGAGAGGGTAGGAAAGGCATGGGAGTTGATTAGCTCACAAACCAAAAAAAAAAAAAAATACAAAGAGAAAAAACACCCAATAGAAGTTTCATAGATATCCACAGTGAACAGGTGTGACATGGATGTAAAAGAGATTAAGATGGAGTAGTCAGACAAGTAGTAAAAACAAAGGGAGAAAAGAGTCACTGAAAAATTCAGTATCCAGGAATAGAAGGTAGTCAACAGTGGCAAATGCAGCAGAAGGTCAATGAGGAAGTGGATAAAGGAGAGGACATTACATTTCATAACTAAAAGATTTGTAACTTTGGAACGAGCTTTTTCTTAAATTGATGAAATAAGAAGCCAGACTGCAAAAGGTTTAGAAGAGTGAAAGCAGAAGAAGTAGAGGCATCGATTGTAGATATTTTTCCTCAAGGGCTTAAACTGGAGGAAAACATAGAGGAAAGATATAGGACAATGGCTGAAGGACCTGGAAGTATATCAAGAAGGTTTATTTGTTTTATTTCTTTATTTGATTATATCAAGAGTAGGAGGAGAATGGGCATGTTTGAAGATATCAATAGATAGGGAGAGATTGATGTTTGGAGAGAGAATTGTAGTGATGTTGGGGCAATCTACTGGAGTAGATGGACAGTATGGTATCAAGGGTACCTGCAAAGTCCTTGACATTGGCAAGTGAAAGAGTTTCAGGGTTTCATGATTTCCTCCAATACTGCTCAGTTACACATGAGTAGATACAAAGAAGGTGAACAATGGGAGTGAGGTTTGAAGTTTAGTTGATAGGACAAAGAAACAAGGAGCTTAAGGGCAGAAGAGAATTGAGAATTTTAATTGGAAGAACACTTGAGGTCCCTACTGTCTAAGACAACTGCTTTGGAAAAACAAAACTGAGATAATTTGAGAATCATTAAGAACTCTAAAAATTGCAATTAAACAAACAAACAAAACCTGGACAACATATTTGAAGTAATCAAAAGAGAAACATTCCCAAAACTAGAGAAATCAAAGACAAAATAAAAATAGAATCTACTGGCCACTCACCATATGAAATAAACAGAAAATTTAATATAACCAGAAATGTCAGTGCTGAATGCCAGAGCTGAAGGAGCAGTGGCAATGATTCATGATTAATAAAATCAAAGAACAACAGGGAATGAATGAATGTCAGTACTAAATATAGGCATACGTTAAATGACTTAGCATTTAAGTATATTTAGTGATGACTAAATAATGAAACAATAGTTATTCGGTTTTTTTCACTGTGCCCTTTCCTCGAATTAGATGAAGCTAACAGAATAATAATTAAGAAAGAAATCTAACATAGGAATAGAATTTTAGAAAAATGAGATTGGAATCTAATATTCACTTAGTGATTACTGAATGATCACTACAGATCGTATTAATGTGTTTAAACGATGTCTGCCATCTTTGACTGTACAAAACACTATGAAGAACTTATAAATAATAAAAAAATCTGAAATTTTATATACATCATTTGTATATAATCAATATAATAAATTAGTTATAATAAATACAGAAATGGGGTAAATGATTCAAACAAAAGAGAAACTATACAGGTAATCTTAGAAAATAGGTCAATCTAAGAAAAATCATAAGTGAAATTTTTTATCAAAGAAGATTATTACACTGAAACAATATATGAAAACTTAGGGGCATTACAGCTAAAAGCAATACTTAAGGGCAATGTATAATCTTTGAAACTTTTGTACATAAAATTGAAAAGAAGAACAATTTGATTATGCAACTTTAAAAAGTAGAAAAGCAATTTCAGATCCCAAATTAAGTATAAAAAATCTTTAAAATATATAATTTATATATACAATTTTAAAAATAAAAACTATTGAATTTATTAAAATAATAAATCTCATTAAATAATAAAAACATTAATTAATTAATTAATATTTTTCATTAATCTAATTAACATTTCTTAATCATTAGTTGACTGTTTAATCATTTAGTAAAAATTATTAATGAAAATAATAAATCTCATTAAAAATAATAATCTAAAAATATTAGATTATTTACTCCTCAAAAGGAAAGAAAACAAAATTATCAAAATAAAAAATGGAAAAAAGGAGCATTTGTAATAGATGAAGATAAACTGAAGGAAACTATTAAAATTTTGTTATATCTTATTGCAGGAAAATTTGAGCTAACTCTGTTTGTAAGAGAATGCTCAAATTAGTTCCAGTAATATCAGGAATAAAGCAAGGTTGTCCATGTCACCACTATTATTTGATTTCAAAATGCTAATTATATCATTGAAATGAAAAAAAGGAAGGATTAAACTGGAACAAAAGGAAGAAAATTACTTCTATTTTCAGATAATAGGATTGTTTATATAAAGAATCCTAAAAAATCAATAAGAAAGTAATTGAAACATTTAAAACTTTCTTTTATTTCTAGGAATTTTTTTTGTAGTTGAATGCATATAAAACCTATATTTCAGCAACAAGATCTTTTATATATTTTATAGTTATTTAAAACTGACTTCCTTTTTTCTTTCTCTTCCTTCTCTATATATGTTTTTCTTATAAGACACTGGAAAGGGTAATGATCTCTGTGAGTTTATTTTCTACCCTGCCAATTTACTGAAGATATTTATTATTCATGATTGGGCTATGCCAAGATAATAAAAATGAATACACTACCATAGCTAATTTATAGATGTTTGCACCATAACAAAGTATAAAGGGATTATTTTCTAGGAGAGTCAAATGTGACTAAAAACAACTCAATAACAATATCAGCAGTGCAATTAATAATTAAATTAAATCTTTAGGCATTAAAACTCAGTACCTTTCACATCCCTTATACATTTCAAAATGATTCAATATGAAATCTATCTTATTTTTTTTTTTCCCTTTACCCAGTAGCCTTCAAAGCTAGACAGAATTTCTACTCAGGAATATTTCATTGCTAAAATACTAAAAAAAGAGATTTTGATGAAACGTCTTGAATCTATCTAGACAAGTTGAAGTAGATAGTAACATTCATAGTAAAAGAGTTAGGCCATGAACTACTTAGGAAAACCCCTGATTTTCCTACAAACGTATTATTGACTTTATCTTGGGTCTATTGCTTCATTATAAAGATTTGGAAAGAAGATATAATAAGTCAGGACTTTGCCTAAGTTTACATGACTCGAAAGTATGAGAGCTAGGATGTAAAATCCACATCCTCCAACACCAAATTGAACTCTCTTTCCACAAAACTCTAGTCATCCTTGCATGAAGTTTGACTGATGTACCTAAAACTATTACCATCTAGGTATCTACCTAAATGCTTCATCTGTTAAGGTTGATAAAAACATGTCAGGGCTAATGTACTGAGTAATCTTAAAATGGGTAGCTAGGTGATACAGTGAATAGAGCACTGGTCTTGGAGTCAGGAGGACAAGAGTTCAAATCCAGGATCAGAAGGTTGACACTTACTAGTTGTGACCTTGGGCAAGTCACTTAACCCTAATTATCTCACATCCAAGGTTATCGCCAGTCATCCTGATTCATATCTAGTTTCTAGACCCAGATGACTCTGGAGGAGAAAGTGAGACTGATGACAACACAGCACACACTCACTTAAATCCAATTTTTGTGCTTATCTTGACATTACCTCCCTGATGTCGTGGTCTTCTTCGAGAATGAAGGACAAAAATCATCATCATCAATATTAAAAACCTGCTTATAATTTAACACTGATAGATTGCATTTTCCTATTATTAATAATATCTGAATTTATATGCATGTGTTTACAATGTCTTAAGACTTACAAAAGGTTTGGGTTTTTTTTTCTCCTGGAAACAGAAGTTTAGGAACATGGAAGTGATTTTTCTGAAGTCATGCCATACTAAGTAGCAGAACTGGAATTTGAACCCATATCTCAAGAATTCCAAATCCAGTTTTCTTAATATTGTCCCACTCTTCCCTACAATTAAAATATTGTGAAACTCAAGTAGGATTCCAGTTGGATATAGAACTCGATCCATTTAAAGTGAAGAGCATCTATTAGAGCAGCTTACTGAGTGCATAGAAAGGAAATTATACACTTCCTGATGCCCTGGGAGGAAAGCAACATTGACAACTGCCTTCAAAGGACACTACCTTTTCCCCACCAACCTCTGTGGTCCTTTCCTCTCATTGGGAAGGATTTATGACTTGCTAATAGAGGAGGAAACAAGAGAAATACTGTCAGTGTCAGCCTCAAGGGCTTTATACAGGTTTGCTCCAGTCAAAGTTTATTGGCTTCACTCAAGACATTGAATCCTGTAGACCTTTAGAAAGGTCCTAACTTACCAGAGGGAGTGTTGTATACATCATTCTTTTATGGTTCTTTGACTAAGTTATGCAGATCCTGAAAACAGAGCCCCAAGATAGACATTTTTCCTGGATGGTAAATCAAAATCTAAATGAGATTTTGCTTCCTTTGATCATAGATTTAACATAAAAAGAGATAAAGATTTATTTTGTTCCCTCTTCTTTGAACTTTGAGTTCCTTCTCTTAGCCAGAGAATTTTACTCAGTTCCAGCCAATAGACCTTCTAGTATTAAAAATTAAGCTGAATGGATTAACTGAAGGATAAAACAATTCAACAAATACCCATTAAGACATACTATTTGTACAAGGCTGTGCTACACACTTGAGGGGAGATAAAAAGAAAATTAATTCCCTACCCTTAAGTCAAGAAATTAAATGCAATTTTAGTCTTCAATAAGATGAGAATATACTCTAGGACTAGAGAGGTCATCATACCACCCCTAGATTAATCTTGTGTGCCAGGAAGCACATTGACAAAGTAGAAAATATCCAGATCAGAACAAACAGGAGAGGGAAAGAAGTTCGGTCCATTCCATACAAAGATCAGTGGAAGGAGTTAACTCAGAATGGATATAAGAGTTGCTTTCAAAATTTGAAAGTCTATCATAGGGAAGAGGGTTAGACATGGTTTGCTTGACTCTAGAGGACTGATTGAGGAAAAATGGAGAACAGTTACAAAAATGGAAAGAAAATATTCAGTTAGAGTTATACAAAAGTAGAATGGGCTTTCCTAATCGATCACTTGTTGGGCACATGGTAGAAGGAATTCTTGTTCAGGTGTTGGTTGGAACAAATGACCTTCAAGTTTCTATACAGGCTAGAAATTCTATGATTTTTTTTTTAAAAGCTTGCAATATAATGATATTATTTCTCATCCTTTGTCATTGAAGAAGACCAAAATGATATCATTGTGTCAGAGACAAATTACAGTGTGTCTGACTGAGGTTGATTAGACCAATACAAATTTGGAATGCTCTACCACAGTTTGAGCATAAATAGTTCATGTGAACACCTTGGATAAGTACCCTAAACTACACATCTTATGTTTTCTTTGAACTATTTCTATTCTATCTTTCTTTGATAAGTGCAAGCCAGACTAGGCAGTCCTATGCCAGTATCTGCCATGCTGCACAATAAATTTCAAACTTCAAGGTCTTCTGACACTTCTGTGATTGCTTCCCCCTGTGTGAGTTCTCTATAAGAGTCTTTTTTTGGCAAGCATATATTTGGCATTTGAACAACGTAGGCAGTCCATCATAGTTGAGTTCTCTGTAGTAATGTTGGAATGCTTTCAATTTAGCTCAAGAAAAGACATCAGTGTTTGGTAGTTTATCCTGACAGGTGATCTTTAGAATCTCCCTAAGACAATTTAAATGGAAATAATTTGATTTCCTGGCATGACACTGGTGAACTGTCCAGGTTTCATGAGCATAAAGCAATGAGCTCAGCAAAAATGCTCTGTAGACCTTCAGTTTGGGCTAATACCTCTCTCCCACACTTTCTACCAGAACTTCCCAAATACTGAGCTTGCTCTGGCAATGTGTATGTCAACCTCATTATCAATGTGTACTTTCCTGGAAAGAACACTGAAAAGGTAAATGAACTTATCCACAATATTCAAAGTGTCTCCATTTGCTGTAATCAATGGTTCCATATGTGATTGGTGTAGTATTGATTGGTGTTAATTTGGTGTTAATTTTTGGCTAAAGCAGAGAATCTATTCATACTTTGTCTCAGCTTCAGAAATTGCATTGAGTGCACAATCAGCTCTAAACACAAAATCATGCACCAACACTTCCTTCACTTTGGCTTGTAGACTTCTCAAGTTGAAGAATTTTCAGACAATGCAACAGTGAACCTTGATACCTTGTTCATCCTCAGTGAGAGTGTTTGATAACATGGCTGAAAACATCATGCTAAAAAGAATGTGAACACGGACACAGTCTTGTTTCACTCTATTAACTTACCAGGAAATCACATGAGCATCAATCACTAAGCATGCCATCATGAAATTGAAATACAATATTGATGAACTTCTCCAGGAAATCATATTTTGACATAATTTTGATAATCTCATGACTGATAGTATCAAAGGCCTTGATCAGATCTACAAACATTGTATACAGACCTCTGTCCTATTTCTGGCATTTTTCCTGAAGTTGACAGGCTACAACATATACCATATCAACTGTTCCTCAATGTTTTCTAAAGCCATGGCTCTCAGGCAGGTGACCATCTTTCAGGTGAAGAATCATCCAAATAAGGAGGACTTTGGCAAGATTCTTACAAGCAATAATTAAAATATAAACACCCCTTTTGTTGACACAGGATAATCTATTCCTTTTACCTTTATGAGATGGACAATGGAGGGATCCTTGAATTCCTGGGGATAACCACTTCATGCCATATAACCTGGAAAATTTCAGGGACACCCCACCTTGTAAACCTCAGCTGGAATCAGCACCAGTTGCTTTGTCACATGAAAGGAGCTTAATGTCATTCAAAACCTCTTCTTCAGTTGAAACTTCAACTAGGAATGGATTGACTTTAGCTTGATATAAGAAGTCAATAGCTTCTGCATCAATTGATGATGGTCTGTTAGAACACATTGGAAGTGTGCAGCCCATCTCTCTAGGGTAATGTCCCTATCACTAATCAATGTGACTCCATCAGCACTGAAGATAAGTTGTACCATATGTCTTTGGCCCATAAATAGCCTTCAGGGCATCAAAAAAGCACTTTGAATTGTTTCTATCTGCATAAAACTGAATTTCATCTGCCTTCTTACTGAGCCAAGGGTCCTGCATCTCTCTAAGCTTCACTTGTACTTTACTTTTGATGGAATTAAATGTTACCATCTTAGAAATGTTTTGTTTTTCCTCCATCAGAATGTGGATAGCATTGTCCATAATGGATTTCCTAGGGTTATCCCAACTTTCTGATGATGAGAAGAGTTGCATCCATCAAAGGTGATCAACTCACAATGTTATTTTTAATGTGCACACTATTCTCCTGATTCTGCTCCCTTCACACAGCATCAGTTTCTGTAATTCTTTCCATGCTTCTCTAGAGTTCAACCATTCATGGTTTCTTATGAAACAATAGTAGTCCATAATATTCATATACCATAATCTGTTCAGCCATTCCCCAATTGATGGGCATCTCCTCAATTTCCAGTTCTTTACCACTATAAAAAAGGGCTGCCATGAATATTTTAGAACATGTGGAACTTTTTCCCATTTTTTATGATTTCTTCTGGATATAGTCCTAGTATCGGTATTGCTGTGTCAATGGGTATGATCAGTTTTATTGTTCTTTGGGCATAGCTTCATATTACTTTCCAGAATGGTTGGATTAGTTCACAACTCCACCAACAGTGCATGAATGTCCCAATTCTTCCATAACCTCTCCAATATTGATTGTTTTCCATTTTCGTAATCTTAATAAATCTGATATGTGTGGGTTGATAACTCATAGTTATTTCAATTTGTATTTCTCTAATCAATAATGACTTAGAGCATTTGTTCATATCTTTAGATATTGTTTTAATTTCTTCATTTAAAAAAGCCTGTTCATATCCTTTGCCATTTATTAATTGAGGAATGACTTGTAACCTTATAAATTTGATTCAATTCTCTATATTTTTTCAGAAATGAGATCTTATCAGAACCCCTAGCTGAGAAATTATTGTTTTCCTTCTAATCTTGGCAGCATTGGTTTTATTAGTGCAAAATTTTTCTAAGTTAATAAAGTGAAAATCATCCATTCTACAATTTATAACATACCCTGTTTCTTGTTTGGTCATAAATTCCTCCCCTTCCCATTAGGTCTGACAGAAAAGTTTTTTTTTGATCTCTTAATTGGCCTGTGGTATCAACCTTTAAGTCTAAATTCTGTATCCATTTTGACCTTATTTTGATATAGTATGTGCCATACTATTTTCTAGTTTGCCCAACAATTTTTGTCAAATAGTTAAGTTCTTATTCCCAGAAATTAATGTCTTTGGGTTTGTCAAATAGTAGATTACTATAGTCATTTGCTACTGTTTCTTTTGAACCTATCCTAATCTACTAATCTCTTACTCTATTTCTTAACCATTACCAGGCACCTTATAATACAGTTTTAGATCTGACAGAGCAAGACCACCTTCCTTTACCTTTTTTTATCAATTTCTTTGATATGCTGGAACTTTTGTTGCTCCAGATGAATTTATTTGACTATTTTTCCTAACTCAGTAAAAAACTTATATGATGAGTTAATTGGCATGGCACTATATAAATAATTTAATTTGAGTAGAATTGTCATATTTATTTTATTGGTTTGACCTAACCATGAGCAATTGATATTTTTCCAAATGTTGAGATCTGACTTTATTTGAGTGAAAAATGCTTTGTAATTGTGTTCATGTGATTCCCAGGTTTGTCTTGGGAGGTAGATTCCCAAGTACTTAATATTGTCTGCAAATATTTAAATGGAATTTCTATTTCTACCTCTTATCCTTGAACTTTGTTGATGATTTGTGTGGATTATTTTATATCCTGCTACTTTGCTACATTTCTTAATTTGTCAAGTAGCTTTTAAAGATCATTCTCTAGGGTTCATCATATCAGCAAAAGAGTGAAAGTTTTGCTTTCTCCTTTCCAATTCTAATTCCTTCAATTTCTTTTTCTTCTCTTATTGCTAAAGCTAATATTTCTAATACTATACTGAGTAGTAATGGTGATAATGGGCATCCTTGTTTCATCTCTGATCTTATTGGAAATTCTCCTAGTTTATTGAATACAATTATCAAGAGTTGCAAGTGCTTTTTTGAATACAATTTAATGTTCTTGACTAACATTTTTTCCCCTTTCCATTTACCTAATTATACATCTCTCATCTTGTATTTGAAGATCAAATTATTGGTTCAGTTCTGGTTTTTTTTATCAGAAAATTTTGGAAATTTTCTATTTCATATCCATTCATTACATGCATTACAGAATATACTGAATTTTGTAGTAAATCTGTAGTACATTCTTGGTTGTAATTTGCTCCCTGAAATATAGTATTCCAGCCCTCTGATCCTTCAATGTTGAAGCTGTTAAGTCCTGTGCAATTCTGATTGTGCTTCCTTTGTATTTAAATTGTTTCTTTTTTTGGCTGCTTGAAGTATTTTCTCCTTTATTTAAGAATGGAATTTGGTTATGACATCTTTTGGAGTTTTTAGCCTAGGTCTTTCTCTAGAGAAGTTCTGTACATTCTTCAAAGGCAATTTTGTCTTCTTGATTTAGCAGATTTGGACAGTTTTCCCTGATAATCTCCTAAAAGAAATTCTCCAAGCTCTTTCTTTTAAATCTAGATTTTCTAGTACATCAACAATTTATAAATCATCTCTCCTGGATTTATTTTCCAGGTAATTTGTTTTTTCTAAATGGTACTTCAGTTTTTCTTCAATTGTTTCAGCCTTTTGATTTGGTTTGGTGTCTCATAGATTGTTTCCTGCATGTCCAATTCTAATTTTTAGGGTTTTATTTTCTTCAGTTAATTTTGTGCTTCCTTGTCTAACTGGTTAATTTTACTTTTTGCTGAGTTGTATTCCCTTTCCAGTTAGTTGATTTAAGTTTGCTTGATGAGTTGCAGCCCTTTTCCAGTTGGTCTATTTTAGTTTTTGAAGAGTTACATTCTTTTTTTCAGTTGGTTATTTTTTTTACTTTTAAAGGAGTTGACTTCTTTGGTCAATTTTTCATAGTTTTCCTACATGACTCATTTCTTTTTTCCATTTTTCTTCTTCCTCTCCTTTGGTTTTTAAATTCTCTTTTAAGTTCTTTTATGAGATTTTGGATTGGGGTCTAATTCATAGACTCACTTGAGACTTCCCATGTAAGTAAATTTTCAATATTTTCTTCTTCTGAAGTGGTATTTTTTATCATCTCTACCTGCATAGCAGCAGCTTTCTATGGTTAGTGCACTTTTAGGTTTTTTGCTCATTTGATTGTTTGAGCTCTGTTCTTGGGGTATAGAAAGTATAGACCCAAGTTTTATGGACTAGGGGGCTGGGGTCTGATCCCTGGCTTATCATAGACCAAAATTTTCCTGTGAAGCCCAGGTGTTCCCTGTGCAGAGATTTGTTTCTTCCTTTATGTCCAGGCTTTGCCTATGCAGTTATTTGTTCCTAGCCCAGTCCTGTCTTTTGTCCCAGGGTTCCCAGGGTTCATACTTCGTTTGGAGTTGGGACATTTCCTGCTGACTTACTATCAAGTTGGGACCTGTGATGTTGTCTAGCTGCCAGAATCTGGACTGCACTATGGCCAAAAGCAGCCTGCTGGCTTTTCCAGTCTCCCGCCTAGCTGGGAAGAGAAAAGCCTTCACTGAAGATCCTCCATGATTAAGATTTGTAATAGTGGGGAATATAGACACTGATGAACATGGTGTTTTCCTGCAAGTGACAACCTTATTGTCATAAGCCTATCATTCACTCCTTTTGGAAGGCGTACAAGCTTGTTAACTTGATTAATATTTTTTTGCAAGGCAATAGGGTTAAGTGGCTTGCCCAAGGCCACACAGCTAGGTAATTATTAAGTGTCTGAGGCCGGATTTGAACTCAGCTACTCCTGACTCCAAGGCCAGTGCTCTATCCACTGTGCCACCTAACTGCCCCTTGATTAATTTTAATTGCAAAATCTACTGCAGTTTCATAGAGCTTGCCTTCACTGGGGTGACCCTAAGAAAACATGTATCTAGCTCTGACTTCAGTAAGCTGGCCTTCAATTGCCAGCCTTGTTTCACTCAGAGCTGCTATTTGGATATGATACCTGCTGAGTTCTCTTGCAATAAGAGCTGTTTGTCTTTTGGGTCTATTGGATATCATGTTGTCTATGAGTGTGTACACCTTCCATGCACTAATGGTAAGTGGAGTCTTCTTTGAAAAAATTTTTTGCACATTTTTTTGTGTGTGTTTTGGCCCCTGGCTGGATCCCCACCTTTTGTGAAACCTACAATTTTTAGGGCATTTTTCTAGCCCCTTCCTCACACCAGAAGGTGAGCACTGTGCTCCCTAAAAGGTTACTCAGACACCCAGGGGGCTGCTGGATTTCACTGCTGCTTTTTAAGAGTAGATGACCCTATGACCTGGGTCTCCTGTGTACAGGATTGTAACTTCAGCTCTCAGTGTGTCCACACCTGATACTTCATCACTTGAGGCAGAGTTGCACAGTTATTGCCTTGTTCTCTCTTCCAAAGTCATCAAGGTCCAGTGGCAAGACAGAGTCAAAACAACTAGTGATGAGTCTAAATGCAATGGATGACCTTGGCGTCTTCCACTTCTAACCAAACTCTAAGTGCTCCCACAGCAACTACTTCAGCTACCTTAATGGTCATATAATGAATTGTTCTCATCCAATCATTCCAACAGTGGTTCCTCATCAATAAAGTGAAGAGGTTGAGTTTCTCTAAATACACCAATGAGCTTGAGACTCCCTTAGATTTAGCCCATCTGCCAAACTGGTTTACCAAGGTGTGGTCAATGTGCATGCTACAGCTTCTTGATTCTACACATAAGAATTAAGTGGTTCAGGTGGAGATCAAAGATGGAAAACAGCTCTGAAAAGGGCTCACCACCCCTCACACTAGTCTTCCTTGAACATACCCAATATTCCAATAATGATATTACACACATTCACACACACACAGACACACACAGACACACACACACACACACACACACACACACACACACACTCCAAAAGAGAATACAAGAAGAATATCAGAGATATTAAAATAGTTCAATGAATAGTTATGATTTTTCTCTAATAACTATATGGCTTTCTACATTTTTCTTTTTTTTTAAGTTTTTGAAAGGCAGTGGGGTTAAGTGGCTTGCCCAAGGCCACACAGCTAGGTAATTATTAAGTGTCTGAGGCCGGATTTGAACTCAGGTACTCCTGACTCCAGGACCGGTGCTCTATCCACTGTGCCACCTAGCTGCCCCTAGCTCTCTACTTTTACCAGAAGTTCTATTTCTTTATGAGGAATGATCCTTCAAGTCTCCAGCCTACAGTATAAATGGAAAAGAACATGGCAGCATCTGGTATCTGGATACATCTTTCAACAGTTCCCAAGGTTTTATTCTGCTTCATTAAACAAGGATAAAAGAAGGTCATTAGGCTCAGAGGACTTCAGTCTGACCCAATTTATCAGGGTGGACATCTCAGTTTTCCTCTTCTGCTCAATCTGCTTCTCTCTGACTTCAGGCTCTGTGTCTTTATGGGGATTTATCTTTACATTTCCCTAAAAAGCCATAACCCTATTCTTTATAGGTGGGACACATACACTAGGGGCTTACTTAATAATAATGATAATAGTTAGCTTTTATATAGAACTTAGTCTGCCTGGCACTGTGCTAAGTATCTTACGATTATGATCTCATTTGGTCCTTGCAACACCCCAGGGAGGTCAGGACTTATATTATCTTTGTTTTGTAGACAAGGTAATTGAGGCAAATGGATTAAATGATTTGCCCAGGTTCATTTAAGTTGTAAGTGTATGAAACCAAATTTTGAACTTAGGGCTTCCTGACCCCAGGCCATCCGTGATATAACACCTTTAAAAAAAAGTGTTAAAAATCTAAAAGATAACTTGGAAATGAGAACATTTATTAATGAGTCAATTCTTCACAAATTCAACCTCATGGTCACTGTCAAAGAACAATGAAGATGAATTTTAAAAATCTTTCATGTGGGCTAAGTCCTAGAATCATTACTTGAGGAATGTTTTCTATTTAACTCTCTAAAGAAATGGCTGCAAGAAATAGGGAAAGTTTGTAATGCTATTGACTTCTCAATATGTTTCAAATATTCTGTTCAAGGAAAAAAGACAATGATGGTTCTGAATCTTTTTCTAACTAGCTGTGTAATTCTAACCAAGTCATTTATGATACTAATTTCCTTATAAAATCATGAAATCCAAATGGATTAGCTTTTAGGTTCCTTCCAGGTCTAATGTTTAATAACGAGTAATGATTTAGTTGCAATTATCTTCAGGTCTCTTTAGACTACTTATAAATTCATAGACCTTAGATATCATAGGATTCAGATCTTCATGGGAATGCCAATCAGGAAACTCAACCCCTTTACTTTATCTATGAGGAACCTAATCACCAAAATGGTGAGTGAATGGCTTAAGGTCACACAGTCAGTCTTTGGCAAAATTAGGATTACAACTCAAATTTTACTCCCCTGTCAGTGTTTTTCCCCCTTATACTGTTCCACTACTTTGTATTTATTCACTTTAAATTTAATATGTATTTTACACATTTAGTTAAATGTGATAGAGAGAGAGAGAGATGATATGATAGAGATGATAGAATGATAAAATGATAGATAGATAGATAGATAGATAGATAGATAGATAGATAGATAGATAGATAGAAAGATACTTGTTTCTCCAACTTAAAATATTAGCTTAATGTGAGTAGGGATGTTTCCCTTCTCTGTACTTTTATCCACATACCTAGAAGAGTATCTAGGAAATAATAGATATTTAATATATTGTGTGATTAATTAGTTGCTCAGGATGATGCTGCTAGTTAATGAAGTACACCTCTGAGAATTCCCCATTCAGTACCATTATTAAACCATATACTACTCACAAATATACACACAACTAGTTAAAAACTTGCTCATTCAGAGGATGTGAACAAGTATTTTTTAAGAACAATGTCGTTTTCCTATTACCATACCCATATACAACTTGAAATGAAAAATAGATCATCTGAATGACAAAAAGCCCTCTTCTCGCTAGATATATTAAACTAAGTAGTCATTTGGTTGGGGTTTTTTTTTCCTTTGGCTCATATTAGTTGAATAAATCTTTATTCATTCAACTACTATTTGAATATCAACTATAAACAAGAAATTGCACCAAGCACTGTAGAAGACCCAAAATATATTGAACATGTCCTACATTATAAGAGTTTACTATTCATTTGAAGAGATTAAACAGCAACTAATGGATACATATACAACTAAATAGCAACAAGCCAAAGCAGCCTGTGATAAATCTCATACAAAGAGTATAATCAGTGGGCAGCTAGGTGGTGCAGAGAATATAGCACTGAGTCTGAATCAAGAAGATTCATCTTATTGAGTTCAAATCTGAAGTCAGACACTTCTAGCTGAATGACCCTGGGCAAGTCACTTTAACCTGTTTATCTCAGTTACTCATTTTTGAATGAGCTAGAGAAGAAAATGACAACCATTCCAGTATCCATGTCAAGAAAACCCCAAATGGGTCATGAAAAGTCAGTTACAACTGAAATGACTAAATTACAACAAAGTACAAATAGAGCACTAACTGGGAATACTTTTTTCTAGTGGAAAAAAAAAGGTGGGATAGAGGAAGGGGTAATGTGTTCAAGGCCATATATCATAATGGCCAAGGGCCATATCCTCTGACTAAATCCAAATCCAGTACTCTTTCTACCATAAAATATAAATGAATGAACAAGCTGCAGAGAACTTCAGAGATTTGCTCAGGGCCACTTAGCTATTAAGTAGAAGAACCAAAATGATAGTTTTCTTCAATTATGTCAAGCATATAGATCCGTCTTGTGGAAGAGGCATTTGAGTCATCTGGGCCCAGGGTCCAGAGATGAATCAGGATGATTAGAGATGGTCCTGGTTTCGAGGTAATCAGGATTAAGTGACTTGCCCAAGGTCACACAATTAGTAAGTGGCAAGTGTCTGAGGCTGGTTTCAAATTCTCAACCTCCTGACTCCAAGGCCTGTGTTCTATCCACTGTACCAGCTAGTTGCCTCCTCTACAAACTCTCAAAGAATAAGACAATAGTACAGCTGTTGCATTCACAAGTAATTTTAGTACCTTCATTTACTAACTTTGTGAATGGTCAAATTTAACTGTTTGACTCAGTTTCCTCAACTTTAAAATGGAAATAATAGTAGCATTTAGCTTTCATTTCTGTTATGAGGATAAAATGAAATAATATTTGCAAAGTATTTTGCAAAACCTTTAAATGTTATATAAATGCTAATTAGCATTTAGTCATAATTGCAATAAAATGATGATTTTCTAAGGTTGAGTTTTCCCATATTTAAAAAGCAATATGCCATGTGCCACTTTCTTATCTAATTAATTATTGTGCCTTGTAGGATTTAGGATCATGTGATTTGAAAATGGAGGGGAAGGAGCAGTTAGGTGGAGCAGTGGATAGAATATTGGTCCTAGGTCAGGAGAACCTGAGTTCAAATCCAGCTTCAAACACTTAATAATTACTTAGCTGGGTGTCCTTGGCAAGTCACTTAACCATATTGCCTTGCAAAAAAAAAAGGAAGAAGAAAAACTCAACTTGAAACTTATTTAATATTAAAAATAGCATTTCTCAATGTGTTATATTGATTCCACAAATTTAATGCTTTTAGTCTTCAATTTTGTTTTGCTAGCAAAGTCACAGATTAAAATAGTTGGTATTTAGAACTAGAATGCTAATGAACTCACCTCCACTGTCTGACCATATACCCCCAATTGATCCACATATGTGACTCTCAGTAATAAAACTTTGACTTCATAACGCATTGATAGTAGTTTTCACAACTGAGTAGGTTTGTATGTATAAGACCAATGTCCAGGAAGCTATTTCTTTCCTTTAATGTACTTAACTGCCTACCACCAGGTAAGTGGGACACTTTGGTTATAATTTGGGGGTTCAGGCAGCTAAGCTCCCCACAGGTATAGCTAACTAAGAAAAAAGACTAGGACACTATTATATTTACTTATATATTTTTATATAAAAATTTCAAATATAATTTATATGTATATATTTATATAATATATACATATATATCAAGGTAACTGCTTGAATAAAGAGCTTTATACTTTCGTTAAAGATGTTTAATTTCCTTAAGGAAACATAAACATCTGTACTTAGGCATTTATCTTGTTCAATAATACTTAAATATATTTTGATTACTGCTTAATTTAACGTATTTTCTTAGAGTTCATAATATCATGTTTATTTCAACTGAATATGTAAAAGTCCACTCCTCTTTTTTTTCTTTGTTTTTTTTGCAAGGCAAATGGGGTTAAGAGTTCCCCAAGGTCACACAGCTAGGTAATTATTAAGTGTCTGAGGTTGGATTTGAACTCAGATCCTCCTGGCTCCAGGGCAGGTGCTCTATCCACTGTGCTGCCTAGCTGCCCCTAAAAGTCCACTCCTCGTAGAACATGCAATAGGGTTGCCTCCAGAATATGTTTGGTACATTTTAGCCCCACCCATTGCCACCCCTTGTCCTAAGGAAAGAAAACAGTTGCTAACAAATCACTTAGAATGAATGTCAATTAGAAAGAAATACCAAAATTTACTTAAAACAAGTGGCTTGAAATCAAGAAAATATGTTAACAACTCTTCTTAGACACCTGGAAGACTCAAATAAAGACACCTGCACTCCTCTCTTTGTCTAAGACAACAATCTTCTGCATGACCCTACCTTGCAAGAACAAAAAACGGACAAGCACTTTCCAGATTTTATACACTGTTCTTTGAACTGTTTGTACACAGTAGCTCAAGGGGCTCTGCCTCTTCATTTTACTTTGTTTTATTTGTGACATTATTACATTATATCATGGATTATGTGTGTGTGTGTGCAGGTGCACAACTACCAGATGCATCTCACACTGGGTTTTTGCCATTTCAGAAATAAATGTCCTCAGATGTGTGTGTGGGGGGGGAGGGATGTGTGTGAGACAGAAAGAGAGAGACAGAGAGACATAGACAGACAGGAACAGAGACAGAGAGGGAACCAAGAGTAAAGGATTAGGAGAGGGAGAGGAAAAGGGAGAAAGAGAAAGATTCAAATAGCCATCAGACAGAGAGATAGAAAGATATAGAGAGTAGGAAACAAAGTCAGGAAGTGAAGAAGAAAGGAGGAAGGGTGGCAAATTCTCATTTAGCAGCAATTCTGATTGAGAAATCCACTTATGGAAAGCAAAGGAAAGAAGAAACAATGCAGAGGCCAAGTCACTCTGGTCCTGGATGATTTGATTATGGTGTAATGGAAGCATCAATGAAGCCTCGGGTTATTTGCACATATGGCCCCACAAACATCATATTTCTGCTTTTCTCTTTTCTCTTCTGTCACTCTCCTGGGTGTTTACATTACTGAGTAATGTTATTAACCCAGGAATGGCTGTGCTGAATTAGCCCAGGAATGGTTGTGCTCTCTGAGAAATCTGGTGTTCACTTTCTTCACAAAGCCAATACATGAGTGAAAGATGGATTGTCATGCACCTCAGTTTTTCTTTATAAGTAGCTGTTTTGTTATCCTGTACCCTCAACCTATGAAGATAAGTGGTACAATAGAATAAGTGCCTGGTCTGGAGTCAAGGAGATTCAACTTCCTGAGTTGAAATCTAGCCTCACACCTTTACTAGCTATATGAACCTGGCAAATCACATCTTAATCCTCAATTTGTTTGTTTTCCTCGTCTGTAAAATGAACTGAAGAAGAATATGGCAAACTACTCCAGTCTCTTTGCCAAAGAAACCCCAAATGGGATCAAGAAGAATTAGACACAACTGAAATGACTGAACAACAACAATAACCTCTCATGGCCACAAGAAGCAATGCAGGAGAGTCTGGTACAGTATTGTCTGTATGATGGGAATGGGAAGCTTCCTAGATCAGGATACTGCTAAGAACAGCTCTCAGTTGTATTTATCAACTGATTTTATGATTTATCAAACATTTTCAAATATATTGCCTCACTTGATCTTTACAATCCAGTGGGTTGTTTAACGTATTATTATCTCTATTTTAGATATGAAGAAACTGAGGCTTAGAAAAGATATGGGGTGGCTAGGTGGCGCAATGGATAGAGCACCAGCCCTGGAGTCAGGAGTACCTGAGTTCAATTCCGGCCTCAGACACTTAATAATTACCTAACTGTATGGCCTCATTTGTCTTGTAAAAAACCTAGAAGGAGGAGGAGGAATGATAAGTAGCATTTCCAAATTCAGAAAGCTAAAAGAATTTCAGTGACCCAAGACCAGTATTCTACCTATTATACCCTATTGCCTCCAAAATAGTTTTTATTAAAAAAAAAACCTTGATTTTTTTAAATCTGAAAACACATGTTTGTGTTGAATTAACAGTATTTTTTCTTTTTTTTTTTAGGTTCAAGGCAAATGGGGTTAAGTGGCTTGCCCAAGGTCACACAGCTAGGTAATTATTAAGTGTCTGAGACCGGATTTGAACCCAGGTACTCCTGACTCCAAGGCCGGTGCTTTATCCACTACAGCACCTAGTTGCCCAACAGTATTTTTTTCATTACCATAGATAGTATATGCAAGATTTGAAGGGAGAAAAACCAGACCAACAAAGTTGGTCTGATGCAGACCACAGGTTGTGAACTAAGGGGCAAAAAGGCCCCCAAAAGATCTCTTCCCCTACCATCATGCATCCTTCATTCCAGCTTGGCTTGAAATTTGTGACACTCAAGTTACCCTCAACCAGGTTAGACAATGAAATGGAAAGTAGAGAAAGAAAAGTAATGGTGGGAATGTGGGAATGGTCCAGAGGTTTAAATACAACAAAAAGTGTGCTTCAGTAAACAGAGGATAAACACAAGTCTTGGTTCATTATGGAAAGCAGGGTTCACTAACCATAAAGAGAGGCAACAAAGGAGCAAGGTCAAGGCAGAGTTCTTTGCTTGGATTGCAATAATTTGGGAAATGTCTTTTTTTTAATGCTGATGTATACTGGTTTGTCCTGAGAAAGGTATCCCAGAATCAATACAGCAGCTTCATGTATGTTTCTAGAAGGGCACTATTGAAATACACATATGAAAAAGGGAAGAAAACATAGTCATTAGTACATTATAACGAAGAACATTTGTTTTTAGCTAAATGATAACTTGAAGGTTTGGAGAGTCTGGATAAGAGAGGAGGCACAAAACAGTTTCAATGTGGGCAGAGGTTCATGTGCCTCATTAGGCCATAGAAGTGACTAATGACAGTAATAAGGCTAACTGGATATCAGCATAGAAAAGTAGGTCCATGGGAAGCACCTCACAAGGGACCCTGAGTTGATAGGGGGTGGGGGAGATAGCTTGAAAGTCTTATTACCATGGACAGCAACTCAGGGCAGGTTTTAAAATCAATGTCACCTTGGACTGACCCTCCAAAATGATTTCTTCCTTGGGGATATGGATTTTGACAAAGTAATAAACCTTCTTGCTATATGAAATGAAAAGGCTATTCTGCCTTTTTTTAATTAACGTACTGCTTGAGAAGTTATGTATTTCAACTACTGCTTTCTAGTTGGAAATTATATCTCACAAAATCACATCCATAATAATAGCATTTATGTATATATAAATATATACATATACCTATATATAGTATGTGTAAACATATACATAAATATATTTTTTAAGTTTTGCAAAATCTTTAACTCACATCTCACTTGGTCCTTAAAATAACCCTACAGAAGAGGAAACTAGGTCTATAAAGTTTAAACTAGTTTAAACAGATGAGAAATTATTGAATTCTGATTGTTCAGATTCCAAATCCAGAACTCTATATACTTGACCATTTAGATACCAAACATTAAAGGCTACAAATGATACATCTAGTATTAATCAAATCTTTACAGTACCATGTGCAGGGTAGGGATAACAAAGTCCAGAAAAGGCTTACCACAAAAGAATGGTATAATATCAGGGAAAGAGAAGGACCTGGATTCAATTACCAATACTTCCCCTTATTACCGATGTGACTTAAGGAATGTAATTTCATATCTCTTAGCTTAAGTTTTATAATCTGTTTTATAATCTTACAATTCTAAATTCTATCACCTTAGACCTAAGGAGGTAGAAAGTAGATCCAGTAAAGAAATACCAAGGAAACGCTTGAACGTTAAGAGTGGACTTCCTCTTCTAGAGATTTGTTCCTATGCCTTATCATAGCACTAAAGAAATTATTGGATTCTTAGAGATTATTGCAGTGTATCTTAGACTCCTGAGTTTTTGACAAACTGGCAAGGCTATGAATATATAAATGACAATTTACCTTAAGGACAAATCTAAGTTCAGAGAAACTCATTACCAAAAGTCATCTACTTGCAGAATGATTTTTCTGTCAATAGGCATTTATCAAGCATCTGCTAAATGATAGGAAGTATGATAAGCATATAAGATCCAAATGCAAAAGTGAGATATCCCCCAGTTTTCAAGGAGTTTACATTCCACAGGAAGTTGCAATTTGTTTAAAGAGATGTAAAGAGATGTTTTATATTAAAGACAAAGGGTGGTTCAATGGATAGAACTAGGAATCAGGAATATGAGCTTGGAATCAGAAAGACTCATCTTCCTGAGTTCAAATCTGGCCTCAGACACTAGCTGTATTAACCTGGGCAAGTCGCTTATATTTATTTGCTTCAGTTTGCTCATCTGTAAAATGAGCTGGAGAAGAAATGGTAAATCACTCTAGTATCTTTGCCAAGAAAACTACAAATAGGATCATGAAGAGTCTGACTCAACCAAAATGACTGAATAACAAAATAATACCACCAAGAAAGGTGAAGGTGGCACCAGAAAAATACTGCAGAAATCAAGAAATTTCTTTCCAGGCATGGCCTACAGCCTACACAAGTTCATGGAAGTGGGAAACTCATTTTTCATCAGGTCACATTCTATACTTTGCTGTGACCCAGAAAAATCCTGGAAGATGATTCCAACCCTGGAATCCTATATTAGAAGTGCCCTTCACCCCCTGGAAGACTCCTCCTAGAATCTCTATGAAGAGCACACAGACCAGTCATGTCTTTATTTCTCACCAAAGTGTACTACAGGCTTTTTTACCATATCCTTGAGTCAGGAACCTGTATCGCACCCACTCCTTCTTAGATTGTCTCCCCTCCCCAAAATTGTTAGATGCTGCATTATAAACACTTAATAAATATGTGTTTATTGGCTGACTGAGATAACAAGTAGGTCAGTATGACTGAAGAACCAGGTATGAGGGGAATTACTATGTAATCAATCTGAAAGATAGGCTGGAGTCAGATTGTGAAGGGCTTTAAAGGTCGAAAAGAGGTTTTCTTTCATCCTGGAGGCAGTGCAGAACCAATGAAGCTTGTTAAGCAGCAGAGTGATATGATCAGACCCATGCTTTGGACTATCAATTTGATTTCTTTGTGAAGGATGAATTACTGAAGGATGCAGAGAGTTCAATCAGGAGACTCTCACTATACAACAGGAGAAAGATTAATGAAGTTAAAGTTTTGAAGAAGGGCTGACTTTCCTGATGTCTTCATATGGAAGAATTTTATTTTATTGTCTGTAGAAGAGGGAACCACAGAAATAGGGTTAAATTTAATTAAATTTAATTAAAATATATTCATTTGAACATATAGAATTTCTTGACCATTGGTGTAATTAAACACTGGAATATTCTCCTAAGGAAAATTGTGAAGTCTTCATCTCTGGAGATTTCAAGAACAGAAAACCATCTGTCCTAGAAATTTTAGTCATTCACTTGCCTGAAAAGACAGGTTAGACATGGTTATTTCTCAAGTTACCATTCAATATTCTCATTCTCATTCTCTCTCTCTCTCTCTCTCTCTCTCTCTCTCTCTCTCTCTCTCTCTCTCTCTCTCCACCCCGCCCCTTTCTCTGTCTCATTTTCTAGCTCTCTTTTTTTCTCTCTCTACACTTTTGTATACATATAACTACTCAGTGCACATATATTAACCTTTTTTTGTCCTCTATTTTAATGAGACTACAATATTGAATCCTAGGAATACTTGTTAACATATTAATAAGTGTTTAATAAATACTAATTGAGTGACTGTATGTGATGGAAAAACTTGGAAATTGCCAGTTCTGGACTACTTTATTGTATGACTTTGTACATCTTGTAACTGTTTGGCGTCTCCATGAAAATTACAAAAACAAACAGGGAAAGAGTTTTAAAAACAGTTTTTTGACAAACTAAGAGCTAACAAAAGCCTTAAATTAGAAAGACCATCTCCCACTGCATCTGGGATCCTGATATATATCTTGTCACTGAGCCCAGATGACTCCAGAGGAGAGAGACTGGTGACTTTACACAGCCCTGTCTCTCTTAAACCAATTCATTTGCAAATGAATTGTAAATCTTCAAAAGCAAAAGATAAATCACAAGTACAATAAACAACAAATAATCTTCTATATCTTTTTAGGAATCATAGATATCATTATAAATATCACAAAAGTTCAATAAGGATGAGCTATCTCAAATATGGCAAATGTCAGAAGGCCATCATTCCAATCTACCATGACACAATCTTTAAATGTCAAAAAAGATTCCAAATTTTTGAGGTTTTTGAACTATATTATGTCACTCCCTATACTATTCCTCAAAAGAATGTAATTTCCTTGAAAGTATTGTTTTTGTCAATGTATGCCCAGTTCATAAAATAGTTTCTTGGTCAATGAATGTCAAATTTGTGTTTATTTAAAAACTCAAAACTCTACTCTGGAAGCCTGGGGTACTAGTTCTAAACTCACTATTAAACTTACCTAAGAAAGATAGCAGAGTTGTTAACCATAGATACAATTTTTTTCTTTAAATTGGAATCCCTTTCCCTCAGATGCTTAGAGTTCCATCAAAACTATTTCATCAAAATACAGCATATATCATATAAACAGAACTTTAAGGAATAGGCAATTTTAATTTGGTGGAAGGAGGGAAAGTTATGCCTAACCTTAAATAGGACTCATAATTTTATTGAAATCATATAATACTCAAAATAGACACTATAATAAACAAATCATGAAAAATTAATTTTCAAACCTTTTCACTCTTTGCTTTAATCCCTATGGAATTCTTGGATTTCCTTTTACAAGAAATATTTGGGTTGATAGTTGTGATATTTGCTAAATTTTTTTACCTTAAATAAAAATCAACAATGTTCCAAAATGTTCTTTTTTATGAAGACAGGTTATAATGGCAGTGATGGTGTGGTCTTTTCTAATACCTCCACAATGTAATATATATATTACAGGTAAAATCTGCCAACAATTTAATATATAAACACTCCCACCATTGTGTGGGTTTGGTCTCATTTACCCAATCTGCTCTCACACTAGCAGGTCTAAGTTCCAAGAGATAGAATACTACCAATGTTTACATTCAAGCTCTCTCAATTCAAGAGGTAACCACATTGAAGAAAACTGGACTTTCCCTACTCATGAGTCCAACACTTAAGCACCCACTGAATGTGTTTTCTATATAGCTAGTTCTTCATAGTAAAGACACTTTTAGAACTGAAGAACAAATATTTTTTTTAAATAAGGTAAAATAAATCCTCCAATTCACACCTCCAAACTTCAGATTTCAGTGTTAAAAGTACCAGACAAACTTCTCTCTCTTCACTGCTTGCTTGTTTATGCTCATCACTCTTCAGTTGGGGCAATTATTTTCTCTTCTCTATTGAACATGACCTTTATAAACTGTTTGCAGTTAACTAAAACTTTTTAAAAGAATATTTAGAAAGTGTTAACCCTTATTGTGAACAGTAGCAGTTCATTTAAACCACAGATCTGCTAACTGACTATCTCTGGGCTAGAGGAATGGTTGGATTATTGACTGTCCAATCAAAAGAGAAATCACAAAAATATATTTCTGGTTCACTCCATTAAGACAGCTCAGACAAATTACCAAATATTAAAAGCCCCTATGCTTTTCATTCTTCAGTCAGAGACAGCAACAGAGAACAACATGTCCTTTTACAAAATTTCACCTTTCTTGACTTCCAATCAGTAATAAAAGGGAATAGTGGGGTTCTTCTGGGGCAAGCTAACAAGCTCCTTGAGCCTTTCCCTACCAAAGATACATGAACCTTCTACTCTGATATTCACACTACACATCCCACCAAGAAAAAGAGAAGATTCAAAGAAGTTTTCAACTGTAGAGCATCTTCAGTGAAGGTCTATCTCTTTGGGGGAAAGGAACCCCAGGACCAAATTCCAGAACCCTCAAATAAAAGAAAGAATATTGCAAACAGCAAAAAGAAAACAATTCAAATACAAAGGGAACACAATCAGATTCACACAGGACCTATCAGCCTCAACAATGAAGGATGAGAAGAACTGGAATAACATATTTCAGGGAGCTAAGGACCTGGGATTATAACCCAGAATGTACTACCCTGCAAAATTCAGCATATATTGTCAGGGGAATAATGGATGTTCAGTGAAATACAGGACTTCCATGAATTTCTGACACAATGCCAGAACTGAACAGAAAATTCAATTGCCAAATACACAACTGAAGTGTTACATTAAAAAAAAGATAAATGAAAAAGGGGACTGAAAAAACAAAACTTTTAAACAAATGTTGCTCCCTAAAAGGGAAGCTATAACAATTTTAACTCATTAGAACTTTACTTCTCTGAGGATAATTAGAGGGTAGACTATAATTGAAGAGAATGAACCTAAGGGATATAGGTTTAATTGGGTTTTGTCTGTCAATTAAAGAGGACCAAGATCACATCAGTTAATTAGATCAGGATGCTTCACTTAACAAAGGATTAAGTACCCTGGGGAGGGGTTAAAGTGAGAGAGACTAAGGGCCTTGGTGCACTTAACAAGGTGTTTTAGTACCTTGAATGGGAAGTTGGGAGGTAAAGTGGAAAAGAAAATAGGCTATGGGGGAGGGGCACAAATAGTTCAAGAAATGATATGGCTCTGGAGGATACTTTTGGCTTGTGTATGTACTTGAAGATACTTGGAAAGGGGGTAAGGTAAAAAATGATTATAATTATAATTTGATGCAGTTTGAGTCAATGCTGCTTATCAAACAACCAAGTAAACAATCTGTGATGATATCTTGATAATAATAGGAGCTTATCAAGCAATCAAGGACTGACATTGATGATAGCTGACTAATAATATTAGAGCACCAAGAGAAGAGGCACAAAGATTTATAATTTTAGAGGGAAAGAAGGGAGAATGTGAATGCTGTGTAAATTCTATTCAATAAATTTAGCACAGTGAGGGAATAAGATACATTCCCAGGTGGGTTTAAAAATTTAACTTAATCTACAGAGAAAAGCAGAACTGGGAAAGGGAAAGATAAGGGAAGAAGGGACAGATAAAAGGGAAGGGAAGGTATAAGTGAAAATAAACTGAAATTTAAATTTATAAAAGTTAAATCAAAGGGGAAAGGTAGCAAAATTTTAGTGAGGAAGACTAAGAGAAACAGAAAGAAATTTAAATAGAGAAAGAAATTAATCTTAACTGTAAATGTGAATGGGATGAACTGTCCCATAAAACAAAAGTGGATAGCAGAATGGATTAAAAACCAGAATCCTACAATATATTGTTTACAAGAAATACATTTGAAGCAGAAATATATATATATATAAAGGTAAAAGGTTGGAGCAAAATATATTATGCCTCAGATGACGTAAAAAAAATCTGGGGTAGTGATTCTAATCTCAGACAAAGTAAAAAATCAATCTCATTAAAAGGAATAAGGAAGGAAACTAAATCTTGTTAAAAGGTAACATTGGAAATGAAGTGATATCATTACTAAACATGTATTCATCTAGTGGGATAGCTTCCAGATTCCTAGAGGAAAAAGTTGATTTGATTACAAGGAAAAATAGATAGCAAAACTTTATTATTGGGAGATCTCAGCCTCCCTCTCTCAGAACTAGATAAATCTGACAAAATAAACAAAAAGGAAGTTAAGAAGGTGAATGAAATCTTGGAAAATTTAGATATGACAGACCTCTGGAGAAAATTCAATGGGGAGACAGAAAAGAATATACTTTTTTTCTTGGCAGTACATAACACCTTCACCAAAACTGATCATGTACTAGGGTACAAAAACCCTTAAAATCAATGCAGAAAGGCAGAAATAATAAATACATACTTCTCAGATCATGATGCAATAACAAGTACATGTAATAAAGGGTCAGGGAAAGAAACCAAGAACTAATTGGAAATTAAATAACTATCTTAAATAATGGGTGGATCAAAGAGCAATTAATAGAAATAATCAGTAATTATATCTAAGAAAATGATAATAATGAGACATCATACCAAAATACATGGGATGCAGCCAAGGCAATTTTGAGGGTAAACTTTATATCTCTAACTGCTTATATGAATGAAATAAAGAAAGAGGAGATCAATGAATTGAGTATGCAACTAAAAAAAGTTAGAAAAAGAACAAATTAAACATACCTAATTAAATGCTGTGTGGGATAAAAATCCACCTAAAAATATAGAGACTCCCCTGATAAAATACAACATCCATTCCTCTTAAAAACACTAGGAAGTATAGGAATAAGTGGAGTTTTCCTTAAAATAATAAATAGCATCTATCTAAAAACAACAAATATTATATTTAATGTGAATAAACTTGGAGCATTTTCCATTAAATTCAGGGGTGAAACAAGGATGTCCACTATCACCATTACCATTCAATATAGTATTAGAAACATTAGCAGTAGCAATAAGAGGGAAAAAAAAGAAATTGAAGGAGTCAGAATAGGCAATGAGGAAGCAAAACTTTCACTCTTTTCAGATGATATGGCATACCTAGAGAACCCAAGAAAATCATCTTAAAGCCTCCTTGAAACAATTAACAAATTCAGCAAAGTAGCAGGATATAAAATAAACCCACATAAATCATCAAGAATTCTTTATATGAACAACAAAACACAAGAACAAGAGATAGAGAAATTCCATTTAAAATAACTGTAGATAATTAAATTCTAGGGAATCTACCTCCCAAGACAAACCCAGAAACTGTATGAACACAATTATAAACTTCTCCTCACCCAAATAAAGTCAGTTCTAAATAATTGGGAAAATGAATGAGCATGATTAGGTTGAGCTAATATAATAAAAATGACAATTCTACCTAAATTAAATTACTTATTCAGTGCCATAGCAATCAAACTACCAAATACTTTACAGAGCTAGGAAAAAAAGTAAAATTCATCTGGAACAACAAAAGGGCAAGAATAACATGGGAACTGATGAAAAAAATGTAAAGGAAGGTAGCCTAGGTCTAATAGATCTAAAACTAGATCTAAAACAGAAGTCATCAAAACTGCCTGGTACTGGTTAAGAAATAGTGTAATGAATCTGTGGGTTAGGATAGATTCAAAGGAAAACACAGTAAACAACTACAACAATCTATTATTTGACAAATCCAAAGACATCAGCCTCTGGGATAAGAACTCATTATCTGACAAAAATTGGGAAAACTTTAAAATAATATGTCAAAATCTGGCATAGATCCACATCTCACACCCTATAATAAAGGTTAAAATGGGTACAGGATTTAGACATAAAGAGCAATATCATAGATAAAATAATAGACCAAAAATTATTCTGTCTCTCTGAACAATGCAAAGGGATAAATTTATGACCAAACAAGAATTAGAGCAGAGTATAAACTGCAAAATGAATGATTTTGACTGTGTTAAATTAAAAAGATTTTGCACTAATAAAATCAATGCTGCCAAAATTAGAAGAAAAGCAGAAAGCTGGGAAACAAGCTTCACAGCCAAGAGTTATGATAAAGGTCTCAATTGATGTGTTTGGGGCTGCTCTTATGTGGGCCTTCTCTGTGTTTTGCTCAAGCTGACTGGTGGCGACAACCCTGAGGTGTTTGGACCCCCCCACTGTGGAGTGAGGGTCGTTAGGGAAGGAGGTTTGGTATTGTCCAATTTTTGTTCCCTTATCTAGAAGTCTAGGAGAATTAAGATATAGGGGAAACTTTATACCAAAGACTCACTCCTCCCCTGCCCAGCTGTGTGCTTGATCCTTGGAAGAAATTAGATTTGACAAAACCAAAACACCTGAGCACCTGGAAATTATCCTTGGGTGAACTCTCTCTTTCTCTTTGAAATGCTCTCTCATTCTCTGCCACCCCCACCCTCTGCAGGGGGTGGCAGGGAGGGAGAAGGAAAATCTTCCTTTTTAGAATTTCAAAACTCAAACCTATGTCTCAGAATGCATGCTTCACTGCAGGAAGGGTTAGATGCCCCCAAAACTTGTTTTGCCCCCATTGTTTAAATTAGGGGACTCCCATGCCTTCTTCCTGGTTTGGGAAAGAAGAGGGTTGGGCAAGGACCATGGTTTCCTAAGGCTACAGGTGTTTAATAATTCCAAGCCCCATTTGGCTGGGCTGAGAAAGGGGAAATGGGCAGATTGATTGAGAAGCCTCATGGTCAATTAGTTAAGGAAAAAAAAAAAGAGAAGGTAACTTTTTCTGGGACTAAGAATTTCAGACTTCATCTTTTTAATTAAACCTGTAGTAATATCTCTATAATAGAGTAACTGGATTTGAACTTTATAAAGTTACTTAAGAATTCATTCAATCTTAACTATTGATTGACTATTTCAAAATCTTAATGAATATATATATATATATATATATATGGTTCCTCAAGAAATTCTGAGTGATTCTAAAAATTATTTTTGACAGATCTTAATTGGTATATTCATTATATACATA
This sequence comes from Macrotis lagotis, assembly GCF_037893015.1. Taxonomy (NCBI): domain Eukaryota; kingdom Metazoa; phylum Chordata; class Mammalia; order Peramelemorphia; family Peramelidae; genus Macrotis; species Macrotis lagotis. The sequence continues at coordinate 128,942,181 of NC_133663.1, read as the reverse complement.
TATATACATACATAATATAAATATGTGTATGTGTATATGTGTTATTTAAACATCAATGGGATGTTTTCACATCTCTCCACTAGCCGGGAGAGATGGGAAAAATGTTTCTATATTCTGAGATTTGGTACCTGCCAGGGTATCCAACAATCTCACTTTGGTAAATCTGAAACATTTTTACAAAAGAGTGTGTCTGTTTCTAAACTCCTGTGAATGTGTGGATAATTCAGCTATGAAATAATTACAGTTACATGAGTTAAATGTTACTCCTTTTAGTTTGGATTTTGAATTTAATTGCTTAAAAAGGTCTCATTTTAAGTAATTAATAAAGTTGGAAACTGATCCTACCCCATCACTAGGGAATCCTAATGCATTTGTAGTACATTTCAAAGTATATAAATTGCAAAGTTTGTGAGTAGACTTGCTGCCCTCAAGAGACTTTGAAAGGATGGAGGAAAGGCCTTTGATAGGAAAAGGTCACCACCTTGTGTTTAAAAAAAGAAACAGAGCTAAAAGAGTAATTTAGTCACCTTTGAAAGTTTTTTAACAAGTCTTGAGAATTTGTGTGTATTAATAAGAAGGAAAATATAATTGGGATAAATTGTATGTCAAGGAATTTGGGAATATTGAATCATATGTAATCTACTGATTGCTTTTGGGAAAGAAATATTATACTAAATTTTATAATCTGCAAATTATCTTTTGGACATGTGCAGTTTTAAAATACTTTTTCAGTACATGTGTTTATACTATTTTTGAGCTTTTGGTTACAACTTATGTGGCATCCATCAACGAATCTGTTTTGGATTGGAACCCATGGTCTTATAAAAAGTATTATGATACTGGCATAGGATCATAAAGTATAATTCTTGCCCTTTATAGACCTTTTAGTTTTTTTCCTAATTATTGGACCTCTGTTAAATAGCCTTCTCTATTTAAATATCTCTCTCTGGTTTTTGTTAATGGTTTCCCCCCCCTAGAGTTTAGTTTCTCTAGCTGTATATCTTCAAGACCAGCCTCTGCAGGA